>NC_092164.1:55106577-55226577 GCF_045791955.1 Oncorhynchus clarkii lewisi
AGTAGTAACGTTCAGTATACCCACTTCTGAATCCTTTAGTACTAACGTTCAGTATACCCACTTCTGAATCCTTTAGTAGTAACGTTCAGTATACCCACTTCTGAATCCTTTAGTAGTAACGTTCAGTATACCCACTTCTGAATCCTTTAGTAGTAACGTTCAGTATACCCACTTCTGAATCCTTTAGTAGTAACGTTCAGTATACCCACTTCTGAATCCTTTAGTAGTAACGTTCAGTATACCCACTTCTGAATCCTTTAGTAGTAACGTTCAGTATACCCACTTCTGAATCCTTTAGTACTAACGTTCAGTATACCCACTTCTGAATCCTTTATGTTATAACTTTTTGACGATCAAGGTGACATTTCCTGTAGGCTACAGCAATGACTCGTTGGAACCCAAACTTGGCATTTAACCTACAACACGTTTAAACTTTCGGTCCGGTAGAAGACTTGGTCAGTGCCATTAGTGATGTTACAGCGCACTGTCTGGCTGTGGGTCCATGTGACTTATAGTGCAGCGCACTGGCTGGCTGTGGGTCCGTGTGAGTTATAGTGCAGCGCACTGGCTGCCTGTGGGTCCGTGTGAGTTATAGTGCAGCGCACTGGCTGGCTGTGGGTCCGTGTGACTTATAGTGCAGCGCACTGGCTGGCTGTGGGTCCGTGTGACTTATAGTGCAGCGCACTGGCTGGCTGTGGCTCCGTGTGACTTATAGTGCAGCGCACTGGCTGGCTGTGGGTCCGTGTGACTTATAGTGCAGCGCACTGGCTGACTGTGGGTCCGTGTGACTTATAGTGCAGCGCACTGGCTGCCTGTGGGTCCGTGTGAGTTATAGTGCAGCGCACTGGCTGCCTGTGGGTCCGTGTGAGTTATAGTGCAGCGCACTGGCTGGCTGTGGGTCCGTGTGACTTATAGTGCAGCGCACTGGCTGGCTGTGGGTCCGTGTGACTAATAGTGGAAGCGAAACAAAATGAATTGACAACACAAATCATTGCGCAGGACGGATAGAAATGTGTCACAGGCCGGATAGAAATGTGTCACAGGCCGGATAGAAATGTGTCACAGGCCGGATAGAAATGTGTCACAGGCCGGATAGAAATGTGTCACAGGCCGGATAGAAATGTGTCACAGGCCGGATAGAAATGTGTCGCAGGCCGGATAGAAATGTGTCACAGGCCGGATTCGGCCCGCGGGCCTTGTTTGACACGTGTTCTAAGGAAGAAACTGACTGGATTGAGTTGGATCCCTGATATACCAAGGGTTCAATCTCAATCTGGTCACTTGCTCCCTCCCACCTGACCTTCTTAAATCACTCCCCTTGAGATGTTGCCACGATATGAGATGCAGATTGCGTTAATAGCTCTGTTTTGATTGACAGGTACACAAACCGGTTCCACAAGTTTGACAAAGACAGTAAAGGCTTTATCACCACAGTGGACGTTCAGAGGGTCTTACAGGTGAGAAACTTTCACAACTCTCTTTGGAATCTTTATCCATGAGTGCTGACAGGGCTCATGTAAACTGTGTGCAAAGGCCATTGAGCTGTGGCGTCATTTCCTGATATTTTGCCTTGCTGGTCTCTCTTGCCCCTCCCAGAACATCATTTCCTGATATTTTGCCTTGCTGGTCTCTCTTGCCCCTCCCAGAACATAATTTCCTGATATTTTGCCTTGCTGGTCTCTCTTGCCCCTCCCAGAACATAATTTCCTGATATTTTGTCTCCCTGGTCTCTCTCCCCCCTCCCAGAACATCAGTGTCCAAATTGATGAGAACGCTCTCCATGAAATCCTCAACGAAGTGGACCTCAACAAGAATGGACAGGTGGAGCTGAACGAGTTTTTACAGGTAGGTGGTTTGTGTGTGTGTGTGTGTGTGTGTGTGTGTGTGTGTGTGTGTGTGTGTGCGCACACGTGCATCTTCACATATGGTCTCTCCTCCCTCCACTGATAAGAGGACTCATTAATTCTCAGGCCCATGGTCAATATCTGCCCCCTCTCCCATCTCTGCTCTCTTTCTCTCTCTCTCTCTTTACCATGAGAAGCTGAACAAACAGACCAGGCTGGAGAACATGATAATAGACTCCTCAGGGAGAAGGATCAATTACCCCTCAGACACAGACACACACACACACACACACACACACACACACACACACACACACACACACACACACACACACTAACACTCGGCTACAGAACAGGTAGATGCTCACATTAGTTTTACATGATTCCAACATTGTAATTAATGGAGAATAGGGGATTTTCATGTTCTGTTCGCTGGGTGTTTTTTCTCTTCTGCGAGTGGCAAGGCATGACAGACCCTCCTATGAAGGGAGCTGTAGGTGTGAAAGCCTAACTGGGAGTATGTTCTCTGCTGACCAGATTCAGATCATTACAGTCTGAAACGTATGACAATGACTCCAGGTAATGAGGGTGAGAGAGAGCTACAGTACTTCCAGGTCATTAGTAGTCATCATGTGATCAATTAGGAAGTATAATGCTGAGGACCAGAGAATACCTTTATTACAAGAACTGTTGACAGGAGATGACTTTCCATGGTCAAGTAAGAATCCCAGAATGCTTTGGGGTACTGTAAAACCAGTGTACTACTACCACAAGTGTCAGTAGTATGAGTACTCTGTCCAGACACAGCCTGACTACCCCTGGAGCTTAGATCAGAACATGCTCCAGCATTATAATGTATCTCTATCCCTGTCTCTAACACACACACACACACACACACACACACACACACACACACACACACACACACACAGCGTATCTCGTTGCGTTAATTTGACACCTTGCATTACATCCACAACTATGCCACAGTTTCCTCATCCTCTATATTCCCTCTGTTCCCTGCTCCCAGCTGATGAGTGCTGTGAAGAAGGGCCAGGTGTCTGACAGCAGGTTGGCCATCCTGATGAAGACAGCTGAGGAGAGCCTGGATCTGAGGGGACCTGTGACTGTGGACCGCAGTGGAGGAGGGGTGTGAGGGGAGCCCATCCGCACCACCACACCACCACACATTACCACCCCACCGTACCATCACACCGTACCACCACACCACCACACATTACCACCACACCGCACGACCACACGTTACCACCACACCACACCACCACACATTACCACTACACCACACCACCACACTAACCAGAGCTGTGGTGCTAAGAATGACAATGATGAAAGGGATGATATTGTAAACAACAAGAGTACAAACTAGATTTGTATCCTAATTTAATCTAGGTGAGTATGTGTCAACCCTGAGTGTTTTATTGTGAAGTTGAGGCTAGATTGGGGCAGCAGGTAGCCTGGTGGTTAAAAGCGTTGGGCCAGTAACTGGAAGGTCAGTGTGTCCTTGAACAAGGCACTGAACCCTAATGACTCCTGTAAATCGCTCTGGATAAGAGAGTCTGCTAAATGACTAAAATATAAAAAGTAGTTTGATGTTAGACATTTTTTATAATAATTATTTGTATTGCTATTTTCATGGAGGGGAAACAGGTACTATCTGGCCTGTTTTCCATCACACTGGATTCTCACTACTACAAAGTCAAATGGTTTGACAATCAGTGCCTCTGACATAAAGCTGTAACTCACTGTTCATACGGTCTATAATCTTATCAATGCTTCGCCTTATATGGCTTTGTAATATAGTTTATTGTTATATTATTCCGTCTTATTTTTGTTATCGGTGTCTTATGGATGTCCACATTTCACTGGAGCTGTACTTTGGATGTGGTTCTTATGCCCTTTCTCCAATACAAGAACCAGTTCTTCCTGGTTGCGCCTGATTCCGCCTCGTTAGGGACAGCCGGCATTACAGTACCATGCAGTTTATTCCCACTCAAGCTTAACGTTTCCACGTCTTCATTTCTGACTTCAGCATGCTGCTTTACATCACTGTTCCTCGCCGCAGTCACATTGTATATTTAAGCAATAAGGCCCGAGGGGGGTGTGGTATATGGCCAATATACCACGGATAAGGGCTGTTCTTATGCATGACGCGTTGGCGAAGTGCCTGGACACAGCCCTTAGCCGTGGTAAATTGGCCATATATCACAAACCCTTGAGGTGCCTTACTGCTATTATAAACGGGTTACCAACTTAATTAGAGCTGTAGAAATACAAGTTTTGTCATACCCGTGATATACCACGGCTGTCAGCCAATCAGTATTCAGTGCTTGAACCACCCGGTTTATAATGGCCAATATACCACTGCTAAGGGCTGTTCAGCACGACGCGAAGTGGAGTGCCTGGATACAGCCCTTAGCTGTGCTATATTGGCTATATACCTCTAACCCCTGAGGTGCCTTATTGCTTTATAAACTGGTACAGATAAGTTACCAACAAAAATAGAACAGTGAACAAAGATTTTTGTGTCATACCGTTGGTATATTGTCTGATATACACACAGCTGAAATGCTGTTTTGGCTAATCAGCACACAGGACCAAACTACCCGGTTTATAATAAGGCTTTTTTCCTGGCACACCGGTGACAACAACATTTCTATATCTGCTGTCTGCTAGCTAGCATACACTGGTCTGTCTGATGCACCTTAAGTAACTGACTCCATCTTTATCCTTACTGTTTTTAAATCATGGCAGAATGAATACTTTTTTACTACTGCTATTGCTACGTCATTATATATATATATTTTAAATTGAAGATATTTATTCATTATAATGTTATTCACTCCTTCCATCATTCAAAGAACTTAAGATAAGATAGCTAGAGGTATGAGTGGTGATGAGATGTACGTCTAATGCTGAGAGGATTAACGGAACAATCTGGAACGTTCATTTCCAGTCAAATGTGCTGCTGCCGCTGCACTTGTTTGTAAACTGGAGGTGACCCCCTTTACCTTTCCAGAAAGTTACAAATTGTGCCTTTTTCAGTGTTGTATGGAAATGTCTCTTCACTGTCTATCTGTCTGCAGTGCACCTGAGCTTGTACAGTTTTTGTACTATTACTAAGTTAGTACTTGCAGTTCTGCTGATTATTTGTGCTTTATAGAGGGAAGCAGTTGAAGGGGAATGTATGATCTCTGCCTTGCTTTCAAACACGGTATGACGTCATATGAATTGAACCTATTCCAACTCATTCCTCTATATTTTACATATTTGAACTGTCTTAATGTTGCAGTTATTAAAAAGCATATAAAGATACATATTCTAAAACTTATTTTTAAAGAATTTGTATTTTACGAATGGATAAAAGGAACATCACATTTTTTGATAGTGTTCTGACTGCTTCTTAATATTGGTCTTGTTAGCATGTTTGTAATACAATTTGCGTGTGTTCTTGTTTTGTCTAAAAAGGCTGAGAGAATCATTCTAGAGGCTTCCGCTGTGTACTCTTACTGTAACTGAATCCAACCATGTGTATCAGTCTTTTGACACATGGGAGTTTTCAGTACAATGCCTTGACAGCCAGGGCCAACTTTGTCTATGTTTGCTTGTGTCTGCTTGGATGAAATTCCAGCCTTATCCAGATTGAAAGAGATTCATAGTCCTCTTTTTTCAATAAACACTGTAAGTCGATCTCAAAAGCTTTTCCAAGACACACTGCAATTATGTCATTAAATGTATCTGGTTGCTAACAACAACATTGTTTTCGTGTGTGTTTTCACGGCAAACCCTGTTTTTTTTTTTTTACAATCCCGCTTACCGCCATTCAGATTTGTGAGCATAACAAGCTTGCATGATAATTCTCCCATAAGGGAACTTAGTAGTATAATTCAACACAATACAGAAAACAGCTGCATGTTGAACTGTACTCAGACTGAGGTGTACTACACATTGAACTGAGGTAATTAGTACCTACATTATAACCACTGAACTGTAACAAACAAACCCAAGACACTTGCACTAAATCTATTCATATGGCAGCCTTCCATGAAGCAGGTTCTGATGAGCAGTCAACATACAGAACTGTATATACGAGAGATGACACCTGTTCTTAGCACCACTATGAAGCTACATGTATGGAAGAGACTGGTCAGAATGAAGCACATGGAGTCTAGATGATCCTGCATTAAGGAAGGATAGATTTATCAGTCACTGGTACAGATAAGCTGCTCTACACTGGGTATAGAACCTCATCATTTGGCCACATACAACCTAATCTTCTCCAAGGGGAAGGTCATGTATAGATTCAGTTAGCCAACTGTAATACCCCCACAACCAGCGGAACCAGCTAGATCATTCAATTCAGTCTGATTGCCTCAAACAAAGTGGTTTTAACCCCAAATCCATCAAAAGCTTTTGAAAATGTGTTATTGTTTCATTGGGTCTGATTTCATTCATTTGAACAGGGAACTAGTATCTGTGGCTTGCTCTGCTTAAAGGCCCTTAATATACCTGGTCTCCTGTCACCCAGCCCAGTGTTAATCCAGGGGGCTCTCTTCTGCACCAGGGGAATAGGTAATGGGTTTTTCTAGGTGATCAGCACACGGTATAATGCAATTAAGCAACCTGGGGCTGTTGGACGAGGGGCTCTGATCCTGAACTAATTTGAACTGCGGTTTGATAGCAAGCGCTGTGATCCTGGAATAATCATGTAGGCTGCTAATGAAACTGGGAGGGCAGACCAGGCTGATAGACCAGGCTGATAGACCAGGCTGATAGAGGTCCTCTGCTCTGAAATCCTCGCCATGTGTCAGAGAGAGTGGGGAGACATGATGTCAGGCTGACTAAAATGTCTCACACATACAAGCACTAGTATGGAAGGGCCATTGCTAGCAGCCTTTTGACACACACACACACACACAACCAGGCTTTCCTAAAGGTCAATGTGAGATTTGAATCTCAGGACTAAAGTCCTCTGTTCATATTACTTGGTGCGTTTGCAGTGGAAGTCTATGAGATCCATCCAGCGCCACTCTTAAAGGGCCTTGAGTGAGCGAGACCAGAGGCAATTACTGTAATTGTAATGAATAATCAGACAAATCTTCTTGGCATTATGACCACTAAAGCTCTCCATCTCTGGAGGCAGCAGGTCGGCAGCAGGGGGATTAGAGATGGGGAGAGTACACCTACAAGTGTCTGACTGACTGGTGTAGGTGTGCACTGACTGGTGTGCTCCACGATGTCTGACTGACTGGTGTGCTCTGTGGTGTCTGACTGACTGGTGTGCTCTGTGGTGTCTGACTGACTGGTGTGGGTGTGCACTGACTGGTGTCTCCGTGATGTCGGATTGACAGGTGTGCTCTGTGATGTCTGACTGACTGGCGTGCTCCGTGGTGTCTGACTGACTGGTGTGCTCTGTGGTGTCTGACTGACTGGTGTGCACAGTGATGCCTGACTGACTGGTGTGCTCCATGGTGTCTGACTTGTGTGCTCTTCGATGTCTGACTGACTGGTGTGCTTCGTGGTGTCTGACTGACTGATCTGCTCTGTTGTGTCTGACTGACCGGTGTGCTCCGCGATGTCTGACTGACTGATGTGCTCTGTGGTGTCTGACTGACTGGTGTGCTCCGCGATGTCTGACTGACTAGTGCTCTCCGTGGTGTCTGACTGACTGGTGTGCTCTGTGGTGTCGGACTGGTGAGCTCCGTGATGTCTGACTGGTGCGCTCCGTGGTGTCAGACTGACTGGTGTGCACCGAGATGTCTGACTGACTGGTGTGCTCTGTGGGGTCTGACTGACTGGTGTGCTCCGTGGTGTCTGACTGACTGGTGTGCTCCGTGGTGTCTGACTGACTGGTGTGCTCCGTGGTGTCTGACTGACTGGTGTGCTCCGTGGTGTCTGACTGACTGGTGTGCTCCATGATGTCTGACTGACTGGTGTGCTCCGTGGTGTCTGATTGACTGGTGTGCTCCGTGGTGTCTGACTGACTGGTGTGCTCCATGATGTCTGACTGACTGGTGTGCTCCGTGGTGTCTGACTGACTGGTGTGCTCCGTGGTGTCTGACTGACTACTGCACACTACTAGAAAAGGGCAGTAGGGAATGGCTGTGGGAAGTCAACAATGCAGTTTTATTGGCTTCTCTGCATCTGTGCAATATATTTTCTGCATCTTCTCTGTAGCAAACCACTACAGCTGCAGATGCAGGACAATATGACATAATCATACTGCCTGTCCTGCCATGAGCTCTTAATGGAAGGGTTGATCTGAATAATTTGTCAAAACTGGAATGTTCATTATAAGAAGGTTTTATCTCACGAGTATAACAGTTTTCATCACTTGAAAAAGAAGAGCTGTCCATTTTGGCTCCAGTATTGTGAGGTTCGGTCTTCAGTGTGAATGCTAGCTGTCATTCATGTTATTATGAGCCAAGATGGCTCTTCATAGCTCCCAGGCCTTCTGCTCTCCATAGCTCCCAGGCCTTCTGCTCTCCATAGCTCCCAGGCCTTCTGCTCTCCATAGCTCCCAGTCCTTCTGCTCTTCATAGCTCCCAGGCCTTCTGCTCTCCATAGCTCCCAGGCCTTCTGCTCTCCATAGCTCCCAGGCCTTCTGCTCTCCATAGCTCCCAGGCCTTCTGCTCTCCATAGCTCCCAGGCCTTCTGCTCTCCATAGCTCCCAGGCCTTCTGCTCTCCATAGCTCCCAGTCCTTCTGCTCTTCATAGCTCCCAGGCCTTCTGCCCTTGGCCCACCTTTGTTCAAAGTACAACTAGTTAGCTATGCCCCGTGGGAGTACATTTTTGAGGTGGGCGTTCTTCTGTACACAAAGGGTCTTAGAGTTGCTGACGTCACAATGTGACAAAGGCGTGATCTCCACCACCACATTGAAGCTATTCATAGCAAGGTCACCACTGTTGCTCTAAGACACATTGTAGTACAGAAGAGCACTGAGAGGTTTTTGAAAGTGCTTCAGGAGAAACTGCATTGCCTTGCTAGCTGCTGCAACAGCTAACACATAATGGAGGCAGCAGCACTGATGGACGCTGCATGATGGCCAAAGGAGAACTGAATGCTGCAGCCTCAGAGTTCTGGAATCTGTCAAAGACAACATGACAGCTAAATTCATTTAAAAAAATTAGTGGGAGGAAACAGAACGACGCCAGGGCAGTATTGGAGCCATCCCTTCATATATATCTGTAATTTAGGCAGCCCACTCAGAGTCTGGTGTTACAGTAGTTACAGGGGGAACAGTCATGGGTTTGAATGAGTTTGTGAACCCCGCGCCTGGTCTCAAAGAGGACATTGTTGAGAGCGGTGGAGAGAAACTGGAAAATATTTGAGGGAGAAAAAGGGAGTGAGGAAAGTAGTTGAAGTGTTGACTTCCTTAACCCAGAGTGCAACAGTCTCTGATTCTCTACGTGGGGAGAACAATGATGGGAGAGATGACATGCAGGCAATTCATTCCCTGGTGTTTCCACACACAAGTGCTCTGAGGGAGACAGCAATCCTGGGATGACGCTGGCCAGTTGGACAGGGCAGGACCTCAGTGGACAAGTGAAGCTAGTGTCTCACTGTAGAGATGGAATGAGTTGCAGTGTTTGCTGGCAGAGTATGTCCCTACAACACACTGTATGGAACATCCACGTCAGTAGGAGGGAGATCTCTGTATGATGCTAAATACCATCCATACAGGCTCATTTGATAACAAAGCAATATTTTTCAACATTCCACTGTACATTGTTATAAACCAGTTGCTACGTCCATTTTTGGACTTGTAAATTAATGATATGTACCCATTGATTCTTGAAGATATATAACTTATAAATGCCTCGTGAGCTTAGTTGGGCTCCCGAGTGCCACAGCGGTCTAAGGCACTGCATCTCAGTGCTGGAGGTGTCACTACAGACACCCTGGTTCGAATCCAGGCTGTATCACAACCGGCCGTGATTGGGAGTCCCATAGGGCGGCGCATAATTGGCCCAGCGTAGTCCGGGTTTGGCCGGGGTAGGCCGTCACTTTAAATAAGAATTTGTTCTTAACTGACTTATAATAATAATAATGTAGTTCAACTGTCGTACCCCATCAGAACTCCAATGTTTGTAAACAAAGAAAATGTAAACAAACACTATTTAGCTTCAAAACATGGTTAAAACTATCATTTTAATGCCCTGGATGGTCAGTGCTTACATCCACAGCTCTGTCTATGAATTTGAGAGTGGTTACAAAAAGCATTCCTCAGCTTTTTACCTAACCAGGTTCTGGGAGGCCGCTTTGTTCTAGTTTATACTGCTGATAACATAGAAAATAGGAAAATAAAGAGAAAATCATCTTATTTTGCTGAACAGACTGAGTGACAGGTGTCCTTTCAAATGCCAGAGAAAGAGCTTCCTGCTTGAGCATTGATATGCAGCACTATGTGGTTCTTATCGTCAGGCAGTGGATGGCCTGGATAAATGCCTGCCGGCTCACCTTCCAAATTACCTCAGTATTATTGCATCATTGGGGAGGAGGAGGAGACGGAATGTACAGAATTGGGGGTGAAGCTCAATGATCTATTCTCTTCACACAATGGAAGGTTCTTAGCATTCCTGGGTTATTGAGTCATCCTCTCTGCAAGACTACTCAGAGCCCTGGGGGGGGGGGACTCAGGGTTACAGGAAGAACATTGGTCCCTATGTCACCAGGTTAGGTGTTTCACTAATCTCCCCCTTCCAGGCCTGTCATGAATATTCTACAGCGTTTTGACTGCCACACAGGTCTGTTTCAGTGGTCACCATGGAGTTAACGGAAACACAGAATGAAGGCTGCCTCCCGTCTTAGCTTAGGCATCTGTGTAAACCAACAAATATCCTTCAGGTCTTTGGCAATTTGGCCATTAAGAAGGACTATCGGCCTGGCTGCCAATCTCTTTTCAGCTACATTCAACAACTTGTCCTTGTAGCCTACTCTGTGTCATTTGGCAAATGACACATGACACGGAGTAGAAGGAGTGGAATGTTACAGAGACTGGTACCCAGACTAGGACTTCATATTAAAAGTTCATGGTCTTGTTCTAATCTTGAAGATTGTTCAGTGTCAATGGTCATGGTGAAACTACTGTCTTTTTTACTGTTGTATCTCAAACACAATTACTTGAGGAAAGAAATGGGCCAAGACTGCCAACCATTCATACAGTGTGTGGGTGGGTGCACTGCCTTACTTTCTGATTGGACTACAAACCAAGACAACGACCAAAACAACGTTTTGTATGTAGGTGCTTTACGCCGTGGCCCCGAAGTCGGGCAAATATTATGGTCTACCATTCTGAGAGTTGATGGAGCCAATGTAGGGTAAGTGCTATTTGGGATCCTTGGGACATCCATACCCTAACCTTAACCCCTACCCTTATACTAACCTTTCAACCTTCAACTTCAATGGGGTAGGGACATCCAAAGGATTCCGGATAGCACGGACCACCAATGTAGAAAGCTCTCTAAAACAGGAAGCTGTTAAAACGGACACATTCTGTGATAGCGCAATGTATCTTGTAAGGCTGTTGTTCATCTCCATATTAAATCTAAAAAGAGTCCTGACCTGTAAATCCTAGAACCACTGTAGGACTGGGCACATAGTCTTGCCCTGAAACCACCCTTTCCCCAACAGTTCTCACGTATCATGGTTTAATGTCTTAGAGAAATGTCACCAGAGAGCATACTGTTTTATAAATTGGATTAAGAGCTCGTTAAGTGGAATTCGCCAGCACTAGCAGGAACTGGAACAGCGTGCTGCATGGCGAAAGGTTGTCTTGATTTTGAATTCAAATCAACACAGTTTGTGTTGTTATTATTAGGTAATGTAGTGACTATTTAATTATGACACGTTGAAGGAACTTCCAGGAAATATAATAAAAGACGATGAACATTGTTCAGTGCATGTGAGAATCAAAAGCCAGACAGACAGACAGACAGACAGACAGACAGACAGACAGACAGACAGACAGAGAACAAACAAAATAACAAAGGAAAGAAAGAAAGACAGAAAGACGGAAAGACGGAAAGAAAGAAAGAGACAGACAGAAAGAAAGACGGAAAGACGGAAAGACGGAAAGAAAGAAAGAGACAGACAGAAAGAAAGACGGAAAGAAAGAAAGAGACAGACAAAGAAAGAGACAGAAAGACAGAAAGACGGAAAGAAAGAAAGAGACAGAAAGAAAGAAAGAGACAGACAGACAGACAGACAGACAGAAAGACAGAAAGACAGAAAGACAGATAGACAGAAAGAGAACAAACAGAAAGAACAAAGGAAAGAAAGAAAGACATCGGTATGAGAAGAACCAATCATGTTAGCCACCCTGCTGCTACAGAAAGCTAATTAGACCCTCACATATTGCTCCCCCTGCTTGGCTAATGATGGTGGTGTGAACACTGACACAGAAGTGTCACTAACTATCCCTGTCTCTATGGTTAGCTGAACATAGGTCCACAGATGAGATAAAGTCCTTTATTTCACCTGTATCTCATTGAGCACCAAATCACAACAGGTGTGTGTAATGTAGGACTTGGTGACATGTATAGCAGCAGATTGTCCTCTGTGTCATTGTCGTGTATCCATACTGTAGTCCAATGTTAAGAAGAATAGTTTTGTAGCATATAAAGAATATTCTTATTTATGAATTGGAGGAATGTTGTCCTGCACAACTGCACTAAAGGTCAAGCGTGGCCCCAGAACACCAGAGTGCTGAATGTGACCTGGTACCTCCTGTGACCCCCAGCTACATCAGGAAAGAAGCCCAACGGAGCTCATCATGGAATGAACAGGTCGCCTGCAGCCATATTATCTGACATTTGCCTCTAGTCAAATGTAACAGTCAGGGCTAGAAGGGCTCCAGCTTTTGTCAAATTAACATCAAAAGTTGATTTTTTTGGGGGCCATTTTAGCTATCCCTAACTGTTTTCCTAACCTTAATCTAATTCTTATAACCGATTACGTTAATTCTCCTTACTGAGTACGTTCTCCTAACCTTCTACGAAAAGTCCAATTTGAATAAAGCTGTTTCCCATCTATTCAAAACCAAATGAAACCGAACGATGTGCATTGCATTCTCCTTCTCCAGTCTCAGCCAAGAGGATTCAATAAAATACACGCACTACCACTGCCCAAAAAGAGACAAGAAAGTGCTCTATTGTTGACAATATGCTAAGGTGAATACAAAGTTAGCTTTGGAAAATGTCATCAAATACATTTTACGACACCGTGGAGCATAAGAAAAAACACAAACATGAAACAAACTTCCAAGAGACAAATTAGCAAAATCAACTAATCTGTCATACTTCCCCAGGTCACAACAGCTAAATCAAGATTAGAATGGAGGGAAACAACTCATCAGACCTTTGATGTTTACTACCTTTCTTAATGGGCAGGATTGGCCCATGATTACTCCTTTGGTTTCTGTAGATATGTATGTGAATACAGGCAGTAAGGGCACAATGAAATACAGTCTATAAATATTAATGAAGGTTTAAATGTCACATTCCAAACTGCCGTAATCTGTGACAGCTACATTTAGATCACTTTCACACACAAATCACTTTCATCTACTCACTTTCAAACTACACATTGTAGTTTGAGTTTGAAATTCAATCAACCACTATGTTACAATGCCAACGGCACTATTATGGCCGCAGGAAGATGTTTTGTGGTGGGGGGCTTTTAGTAGCAGGTTAGGAGAACTTACTCAGCAGGTTAGGAGAATTAACGAAGCAGATTAGGAGAACTTACTCAGCAGGTTAGGAGAATTAACGAAGCAGATTAGGAGAACTTACTCAGCAGGTTAGGAGAACTAACGTAGCAGGCTAGGAGAACTTACTCAGTATAACGTAGCAGGTTAAGAGAATTAACGTAGCAGGTTAGGAGAATTAACGTAGCAGGTTAGGAGAACTTACTCAGCAAGTTAGGAGAATTAACGTAGCAGGTAAGGAGAATTTACTCAGCCGGTTAGGAGAATTAACGTAGCAGGTTAGGAGAACTTACTCAGCAATTTAGGAGAATTAACGTAGCAGGTGGCACTGCAGTCTAGCCTCAACTATGCTGCTGTCTGACAATACTGCATTGCAAAATGGGCTCATCTTTCTCTCTCTCTCTCTCTCTTTCTCTCTCTCTCTCTCGGTCTCTGTCTCTCTGTCTCTATGTCTCTCTGTCTCCCTGTCTCTCTCTCTGTCTCACACACAGATATTGACCAGGGAGACCATGTGTGAAGAAACACACACACACACACACACACACACACACACACACACACACAGACACAGACACAGACACAGACACAGCCTGCTGTTTGATCCTCAGTTAATCTAGATCTCAAGCGCCACCTTGTGTCCGTAAATGTAAAAGTACACTGAGAGCTCTTTCCATGACAGACTGACCAGGTGAATTCAGGTGAAAGATGATCCCTTATTGATGTCACTTGTTAAATCCACTTCAATCAGTGTAGATGAAGGTGAGGAGACCAGTTAAATAAGGATTTTTAAGCCTTGAGACAATTGAGACATGGATTGTGTGTGTGTGTGTGCCATTCAGAGTGTGAATGGGCAAGAACGGGGTATGGTAGTAGGTGCCAGGCGCACCGGTTTGTATCAAGAACTGCAACGCTTCTGGGTTTTTCACACTCAACAGTTTCCCGTGAGTATGAAGAATGGTCCACCAGCCAACTTGACACAACTGTGGGAAGCACTGGAGTCAACATGGACCAGCATCCTTTCCACACCTTGTAGAGTCCATGCCCTGACAAATTGAGGCTGTTCTGCAACGCAATATTAGGAAGGTGTTCTTAATGTTTTGTACACTCAGTGTATGTGTAAAGTCTATTTTTCTAAATGTAGACCTTCTTGTCTCAAGGTCTGTTCTATGTGTGCAGAGTGAATCTACAAGTCCCAGAATAATTATCATCCAAGTCAATTTTGCAGTTAGCTCACTGTTAGTCCAAATCTCTGTTGTTGGTCTGACTGTTCAGGATGGTCTTATGGAATACACTGGAATGTGAAAGAAAAGGATCAGATTCAGTTTGATGTTGTTTTGTGTGTGGCAAGACATGTTTCGCTGTGGTATTCGTCACGGGATCTCTGAAACAACATTTTAAGAACAATCTACAAAAGAAACACACTTGAACACCAGTTTACAGCAAATACTGTAGATCACGTGTCAAACTCATTCCACAGAGGACGGAGTGTCTGCGTGTTTTCACTCTTCCCTTGTACATGACTGATGAATTAAGGTCACTATTTTAGTAAGGAACGCCCCTCACCTGGTTGTCTAGGTCTTATGAAAGGAAAAACCAAAAACCAGCAGACACTGGACCCTCCATGGAATGAGTTTGACACCCCTGCTGTAGATTATTCAACTTAATTTATAACATACAGGACAGAAGATTTACATTCTCTGAACTGTATAAAAAGCATTTCTTGCAATTATTGGACATTTTAATATACAAAGATTTATTATGACACAATGTCAGGGCAAAAAGTTCATAAACGCGTACGTGACATCAGGGTTATGTGTTTACCATGGACTCAAACTCATCAATCCTCTGTTTGGTGTTCCCTTTCCGTATCTTCCTGTAGGAGACGGTGCTGTACTTTGAAGCATTTTTGCTGCCAGGCTTCTCATCAGGGGACTGCCGCCCACCACTATGGCGCCCACCTCCATTTGACCCCTCTTCCTCCTCCTCACACTCTTCCTCAGGTTCCTCATGGTTCTGTCTTGGCTTGGTGAATGTGTTAGGTCCTGCCCCTTTTACAGGTTGACCAGTGGACACCCCAGTCTCCAGCTTTGTCTCCTGTAGTGTCCTCTCCATTGAAGATGTCACTTCCTGTTCTAGTTATGCAGAAACAGGTGCTAGTGAGCAGAGACAAAACATTTCAATTGTTTATCAATAGTTGTTGTTCTGCCAACAATCCTCCATAATTATAGCTCTCTTGATGAGACACAAAGGCTTTTTGTCCAATATAAAAGAGGCTTGTTGATACACTTTGGACAATCAATGTTTGGCAACATGGCATTGCATGAGAAGAGCAACTCTGTGGAACTTTAATTGTTATTCTAATTAATCACAAACTTCCAGCTAGGCCTGATGCCCTAATTTGTGTTGCACTACAGTTGTTGGTGTGCAATGAGCCTACAAAAAATACGCTGCTTCGCATACATCTCGACTGCACTCACACACCACAACACATAGATCCTAGAGCATGTGATAATAAATTATTATTTTATTTTTCCATTTGTCTATACACACAACTAGACATAAATAAGATAGGTGCATGTATGTGTCCAAGTGCATCAAAATATCTCCTTATTGTGAGTTTATCTGAGTACATCTTCTCCATAATTCAATAATGTCAAGATGCAAAAATCATACCACATTCCTGACTAACTGTTCTCACCAACCATATTGAAATACCTTGTAGGAGCTTCCCACCTTGCTCTATGTGAAGATCTGTCTCTGGGCCACACTGTGTGCTTGGTCCAGGCTTTGGTTCTAGATGAGAAGTTTGTCTCTGTTGCTCTGGAGGTCTCTGGGGGGACCAGAGCAGCTCCAGCTGTAACAGCTCTGTCCCAGTCCTAGGGGGCAGCGTCTGTGACTGGGGCTCTGTTAGGGGCTCTTCTGCATCACAGGCTGTCCCGCTGCTAACACTCTGCCCTCTCTCTCTCTCTCTCTCTCGCTCTCTCTCTCTGTTCACCATTGTCCAGTGATGGGACTAAAACATCCCGCTGTGATTTTTGGCTGTAGTTCCTGCTGTCCCTCTCTCTTGTACCATGGAATCGCTGGCAGCAGCCATGGTGGCCCCATTACAAGGGTCATCATTGATTGTCTCTGTGACCACCACACTAATTCCCACTTTAGAGAACAGCGACCTATGTGGTTGTGATGATGATGATGATGTTCCCTGTACCACCTCACCATCCTTTACTGTGTTAGCTGCACTCATGTCTTCCTCACTATCATCAGAGCTATAATCTGTTTCTTCTTCATCATCCTCGTCATCATCTCCCTCAAGCTCGGGCTCTATGGTGGGCTCTGATGACAAGATATCCCCAATACGATCAATGATCTGCATGACATGAGAGAACACTTCCAGCTCCGTTCCTTCCGGGAAAATATTCCACCAGAATGCCATCCTTCCTTTGAAAACTGTTCTTCTCAGACAGTTCTGTAGCCCCCCCCACCCTGTCTCTCCATCTCTCTTTGACTCTCTCTCTCTCCGTCTCTGTCTGTCTCTCTCTCTCCGTCTCGTTCTCTGTCTCACTCTCTCTCTCTCTCCGTCTCTGTCTGTCTCTCTCTCTCCGTCTCCCTCTCTGTCTCACTCTCTCTCTCTCTCTCTCTCCATCTCTGTCTGTCTCTCTCTCTCTCTCCGTCTCTCTCTCTGTCTCTGTGTCCCCCCCCCCCCCCCCTCTGTCTGTTGTCTGATATTTGGGGACTATCTATTGTGAATTAATTATTGGGACAGACAGGATTGGTGTATGCAGCAGACTGCATTCAGTTCTGGTGCACAATTACATCTTATGATCAATGTTCTAGAACAATCCTGTAGGTAAATAATGTGCACTTTGTCTGCAGGGAGCTGATTGTTTACTGTTTCTTCCTAATATGTTAATCTGTCAAGAGTAAACACCATCTAACCTACTTTGTAATTGGATTAACATTCTTTACAAGTTTATCCGTCTGCACAATGTAAAGCTACAAAGCTTTGCTTATGACTCAGGGTTATGGGGTTCCCACGGATATATATGGCAATATAGGAGGCTATTTAAATTGTGTAACATACCAGTTTATTAAAGTCACCTTGATGAGTTTTGTATGGTCTCAAAACAATATTTGTAACTTTTCACTTTCACGTGCATTTATACCCTCCTCGACGCTAGAGGGCTCTGTAGATTTCCCTAACAACTCGTAAATTGCCCTTTTTACACACGGAAATGACTACTGTCAACATGCCGACACATGTGTGGCATGCTTGAAATAAATGAATGTACTCTTTCTGTGATGTTTATGATAATTTAAATAATAACAAATATAGAGAACAACTACCAACATGAAGTTTGCTTACAGGGTAAGTGATACCATTTAGTAGTCTGTATCTGCTTGCTAGCTTTAGTGGTTAGTTAGTTAGCTAGCTAATCTTTCTAATGTCTGCCTCCAGTTCTCCAATTTGTTGGGAGCTGTGTATCGTCGTGGGAATCTGAGTTTCTCCAAGGATGGCAACTCTGTGATAAGTCCGGTGGGAAACCGCATCTCCGTCTTTGATCTAAAAAAGTAAGATGGCATCTGATTATAGGATTCCTTTTATCTGCTAACTAGCTACATGTTATAGCTAGCTAGATTCCTTTACAAGACTGTGTTGATTAAAATACGTTTTTAACTTATTGCATTTGGAGAACAGACTAACTGATCACGTTCTCTTTCTAACAGCAACAAGTCAGAGACACTGCCAGTGTCCACTGCCAAGAACATCACCTGTGTCGGCCTCTCCCCCGATGGGAACCTGGCTATACTGGTGGATGAAGATGGAGCAGCGTTGCTGATCAGCCTGATCACAAGGGCTGTTCTCCATCACTTCCACTTCCACAAACCTGTGGCCAGTATCCGCTTCTCTCCTGATGGCAGGTCAGTCCCTCACACATCATGACACACGCTGCATTGCTACATCATTACATCAGCTGATGTAGCCTAATGTCTGTTGGTGTGACTCTCTCCTGGTCTTCAGGAAGTTTGTGGTAACCAAGGAGAATGTAGCGTTGATGTACCACGCTCCCGGGAGGAACCGGGAGTTCAATGCCTTTGTCTTGGACAAGAGCTACTACGGACCCTACGATGAGACCACCTGCATCGACTGGACCGACGACTCCAAGTAAGTCACTGGCCCACCTAGAACATGTTTCATGTCACCTGGCAATGGAAAACCAGCTAACACTGCTTACCCCGACCACTGGAGTTTAGCATCCCCCAGTATACAGTTTTGTCTTGTGACCCTTCCTTATATAATGGTAGTAGTAAAGAGAAACCCCCTGCCTTAACTCTGTTTCCCCCACGCAGGTGCTTTGTGGTGGGCAGCAAAGACATGTCTACCTGGGTGTTTGGAGCCGAGCGCTGGTCCAACCTCATCTACTACTCTCTGGGGGGACACAAGGACATCATGGTGGGCTGCTTCTTCGAGAAGGACAGTTTAGATGTGAGTGTTCTCTCTCGGGTTTCCCCCTCAGCCCTTCTCTGTGTCCAACATGTTCTGGATTTCTCTCTGTGCCCTGTGTGTGTTTGCAGATTGGAACCTGCGTGTGCTTGTGCATCATTTACCGTATGTGAGTTAAAGGGATGCTTCGGGATGTTGTCAACGAGGCCCTTTGTCTACTTCAACAGTCTGACAAACTGGTGGATACCATGTTTATGTCTCTGTGTCCAGTATGAAGGACGTTAGAGGTAGCACAATGACTTGAAGTGTATGGGTATCTGCTATCATGCCAAAACCCCAAAGTATCCCTTTAAGTGTGTGTGTGTGTACATGTTTCCATAGTGACCTGCTGAATATGTGTGTGTTCCAGTTGTACACAGTGAGCCAGGATGGGACGCTGTGTGTGTGGGAGAGTGATACGGAGCTGGACGGGCTGGTTCTGAGAAAGACCAGGCTACCAGCGGAGAGAGGAGAGGAGAAGGAGAAAGGAGAAGGAGAGGAGGAAGAGCCCAGAGGAGAGGTGATCAGAGGGAAAGGAGAAAGACCCAAGGAGAAGGAGGGAACCAAGAACGTCAGATACAAACAGAGGAGCAAGTATGTCATCTCACAAACATGTTGAAGTATCTGTGGTACAGCAGCAGACTGCCAACGGCTTGTCTGGCCAGGAGTCTAACCAACTCTTACCAAGCCATTTACAAATAAACATTGATGATACTTACATTTGTTTTGGGCCGACTGAGTGTTACCGATGTGAGGTTGGTTTCTGATTGGACGCTGCCTGTTGTGTTGGTCTCCATCAGACACTTCTTTAACAAGGAGGGTGACTTCAACAACCTGACGGCTGCAGCGTTCCACAAGCCCACACACATCCTGGTGACTGGGTTCGCCTCGGGGATCTTCCATCTCCACGAACTGCCCGAGTTCAACCTCATCCACTCCCTAAGGTCAGGGGTCATACACACACTAACTCCTCGACTGTTGAACCACTCAATGACCAGTTTCATTCAGGCCCCAAGTCTGCAGTTCTTGCTCGTGGGTGTCATTCATCATAAGTTGTTAAGACAATTAGGTTTTGTTGTATTATTGGCTAGTAGCAATAACTGAGCCTGTATGTTTTCATGTGTTCTCTCAGTATCTCAGACCAGAGGATCGCCACAGTGTCAATGAACAGCTCTGGTGACTGGATAGGCTTTGGCTGCTCAGGTATGGTCTCATGGTGTCTCAATTAACATACCCAACTAGCACATCCAAAATATCATCAATTACCCGTGTGACATGTGACCTTGTGTTGTCCAGGTCTGGGCCAGCTGCTGGTGTGGGAGTGGCAGAGTGAATCCTACGTGTTCAAACAGCAGGGACACTTCAACAACATGGCCGCCCTGGCTTACTCCCCCGACGGACAGTATATCGCTACAGGAGGGGATGATGGGAAAGTGAGTTCTTATACATTTTTCTCCATGGCCTGTTAGCTGCTGTATCTCAGTTGTTCTGTTGTGCCAAACCACGTTGGCTGAATGATACGACATTTTTGGAATACCAAGGTCATGGAAATGGTGACCCTGGCCGTGACCCCACTCCCTGCGGGAGCTTTAGGGGGAGTTGAAATATGCAAGAAACACAATTTAATTACACAACAAGTATAAGCACCCCCCAAATGATTCTATGGTTAGGTAACAGCAGGATTTTCCTGTGTTTTCAAACAGGCATGTGAATGCTGATGGTTTTCTGTGTTTCAGGTGAAAGTGTGGAACATGACCAGCGGCTTGTGCTTCGTCACGTTCACAGAACACACCAGCTCTGTCACTAACGTCACCTTCACCTCCAGAGGCTTTGTCATCGTCAGCGCCTCCCTGGATGGAACGGTCCGAGCCTTCGACCTGCACAGGTAAGAGAAGACACCTGGTGAAGGTCGCTTCACACCACGCCTACACACCACACCTACACACCACGCCTACACACCACGCCACACCTACACACCACCCCTACACACCACACCTACACACCACGCCTACACACCACACCACACCTACACACCACGCCTACACACCACACCTACACACCACACCTAAACACCACGCCACACCTACACACCATGCCTACACACCACGCCTACACGCCACACCTACACACCACACCTACACACCACACCTACACACCACGCCTACACACCACGCCTACACACCACGCCTACACACCACACCACACCTACACACCCCGCCTACACACCACGCCTACACACCACACCTACACACCACGCCACACCTACACGCCACACCTACACACCAGGCCTACACACCACACCTACACACCACGCCTACACACCACACCACGCCTACACACCACGCCTACACACCACACCTACACACCACGCCTACACACCACACCTACACACCACGCCACACCTACACACCACGCCTACACACCACGCCTACACACCACGCCTACACACCACACCTACACACCACGCCACACCTACACGCCACACCTACACACCAGG
Organism: Oncorhynchus clarkii lewisi; assembly: GCF_045791955.1. NCBI lineage: Eukaryota > Metazoa > Chordata > Actinopteri > Salmoniformes > Salmonidae > Oncorhynchus > Oncorhynchus clarkii. The sequence continues at coordinate 55,128,124 of NC_092164.1, forward strand.
CCTACACACCACACCTACACACCACACCTACACACCACACCACGCCTACACACCACGCCTACGCCACACCTACACACCACACCTACACACCACACCTACACACCACACCTACACACCACGCCTACACACCACGCCTACACACCACGCCTACACACCACACCACACCTACACACCCCGCCTACACACCACGCCTACACACCACACCTACACACCACGCCACACCTACACGCCACACCTACACACCAGGCCTACACACCACACCTACACACCACGCCTACACACCACACCACGCCTACACACCACGCCTACACACCACGCCTACACACCACACCTACACACCACGCCACACCTACACACCACGCCACACCTACACACCACGCCTACACGCCACACCTACACACCACGCCACACCTACACACCACGCCTACACACCACACCTACACACCACGCCACACCTACACACCACACCTACACACCACACCTACACACCACACCTACACACCACGCCTACACACCACACCACCACGCCACACCTACACACCACACCTACACACCACGCCTACACACCACGCCACACCTACACACCACGCCACACCTACACACCACGCCACGCCTATACACCACACCTACACACCATACCACACCTACACACCACGCCTACACACCACGCCTACACACCACGCCTACACACCACCCCTACACACCACCCCTACACACCACGCCTACACACCACGCCTACACACCACGCCTACACACCACACCACACCTACACACCACGCCTACACACCACACCTACACACCACACCACGCCTACACACCACGCCTACACACCACACCTACACACCACACCTACACACCGCACCACGCCTACACACCACACCTACACACCACACCTACACACCACACCTACACACCACACCACTCCTACACACCACGCCTACACACCACGCCTACACACCACGCCTACACACCACACCTACACACCATTCCTACACACCACGCCTACACACCACACCACAAACCTGTTTAAGACAGACATGCACAATACTCACCCTTTCAATTAAAATGACAACAAACTAGCAATGCAACATTATATAAACCTTCCCAGAAACATGTTTTCCCTTTCAATCACATCCACTATGAAGGTTTCATAGAGACACAGGCTCTATGGTTAATGAGTGGTTCATACTGATAGTTGATTTCAATCACATCCACTAGGAAGGTTTCATAGAGACACAGGCTCTATGGTTAATGAGTGGTTCATACTGATAGTTGATTTCAATCACATCCACTAGGAAGGTTTCATAGAGACACAGGCTCTATGGTTAATGAGTGGTTCATACTGATAGTTGATTTCAATCACATCCACCTGGAAGGTTTCATAGAGACACAGGCTCTATGGTTAATGAGTGGTTCATACTGATAGTTGATTTCAATCACATCCACTAGGAAGGTTTCATAGAGACACAGGCTCTATGGTTAATGAGTGGTTCATACTGATAGTTGATTTCAATCACATCCACTAGGAAGGTTTCATAGAGACACAGGCTCTATGGTTAATGAGTGGTTCATACTGATAGGTGATTGTCTGGAACTCCTGTATCTACACAGGTACCGTAACTTCCGTACGTTCACGTCTCCGCGGCCGGCCCAGTTCTCGTCTCTGGCGGTGGACCCGAGCGGGGACCTGGTGAGCGCTGGGGCCCAGGACTCCTTCGAGGTCTTCATCTGGTCCATGCAAACTGGACGCCTGCTAGAGGTCCTGGGGGGCCACGAGGGCCCGGTGAGCTGTCTGTGTTTCAGCCCGGTGCAGTCCATCCTGGCCAGTGCATCATGGGACAAGACGGTCCGCCTCTGGGACATGATGGACAGCTGGCAGACCAAAGAGACGCTCCGTCTCACCTCTGATGGTAAGTCCCGACCTCAGTCTCCCCTCAGTCCCTTCCACAGCTCTCTGACTGACAGTCATGTTAATGGGATAGTTTCCTGCTAAATTAGCATTTCTTCCTAATTTTCCTAATCCAGAGTTGTTAGTTGTTTCCAGACAGACACTTAGTCGTAGTGTGGCCGAGTGTAGAGACGATTTGGGATTCAGCGGAAGTAATGGTAGTAGGGGAAACACTGAATGAATGTCTCTGTCTCCGATTGGTTGTGCAGGCCTGGCGGTGTCGTACCGGCCAGATGGTCAGGAGCTGGCCGTGGCCACGCTGGACGGAGAGATCTCCTTCTGGAGCCCCCAGTCAGCCAATCAGACGGGCTCGGTCAGCGGACGCCACGACCTGAAGATGGGACGCAAGGAGACCGAGAAGATCACCTCCAAACAGTCTGCCAAGGGCAAGTGAGTGGAATAACCTGTGTGTTTCTGCCAGGGTCCTGGTTATTGGACCAACAGTTCATTTCCCTGGCAGCGTCTTAGCAATTACCTCATAGTTTCCCTTCGGGCATTAAGTGTGGCCACCCGTACTGTGTATTCCAGGTCCTTCACATCGCTGTGCTACTCTGCAGACGGGGAGTCCATCCTGGCTGGAGGCCAGTCCAAGTTTGTCTGCATCTACAACATCAGAGAACAGATCCTCATGAAGAAGTTTGAGATCTCCTGCAACCTGTCCCTGGACGCCATGGAGGTACAATATTGACCACAGGTTGACCTGTACACCTACAGAGCATATATACAGTACACCTACAGAGCATATATACAGTACACCTACAGAGCATATATACAGTACACCTACAGAGCATATATACAGTACACCTACAGAGCATATATACAGTACACCTACAGAGCATATATACAGTACACCTACAGAGCATATATACAGTACACCTTCAGAGCATATATACAGTACACCTACAGAGCATATATACAGTACACCTACAGAGCATATATACAGTACACCTACAGAGCATATATACAGTACACCTACAGAGCATATATACAGTACACCTACAGAGCATATACACAGTACACTGTGCTAATAGAATGGCGGCTAGCTGTCTTCTAGTCAGATGTTGCGTGAGATTGATCTCGTCTGTTTTCTATCTCCTTCAGGAGTTCTTGGACCGGAGGAAAATTACAGAGTTTGGGAGTCTGGCGCTGGTGGATGAGGGGGTGGGCGATGGGGACGGGGTAGAGCTCAGTCTGCCAGGGGTTAGGAAAGGAGACATGAGCTCTCGCCATTTCAAGCCTGAAATCAGAGTGAGCTCTCTCCGCTTCTCTCCTACTGGTTAGTATCAGGATTACAAGTGTCTCATCTGCGCTGGTTCTGCTGAAGAGTCCACCTGGTGCATCGTTCTGTACCACGGATATCCAATGTCAACGCTTCTCTTCTCCCTCCACCTCTCTTCTCTTTCCCCTCCACCTCTCTCTTCTCTTTCCCCTCCACCTCTCTCTTCTCTTTCCCCTCCACCTCTCTCTTCTCTTTCCCCTCCACCTCTCTTCTCTTTCCCCTCCACCTCTCTTCTCTTTCCCCTCCACCTCTCTTCTCTTTCCCCTCCATCTCTCTTCTCTTTCCCCTCCATCTCTCTTCTCTTTCCCCTCCACCTCTCTCTTCTCTTTCCCCTCCATCTCTCTTCTCTTTCCCCTCCACCTCTCTCTTCTCTTTCCCCTCCACCTCTCTCTTCTCTTTCCCCTCCACCTCTCTTCTCTCTTCTCCCTCCACCTCTCTTCTCTCTTCTCCCTCCACCTCTCTTCTCTCTTCTCCCTCCACCTCTCTTTCCCCTCCACCTCTCTCTTCTCCCTCCCCTCCACCTCTCTCTTCTTCTCTTTCCCCTCCACCTCTCTCTTCTTCTCTTTCCCCTCCACCTCTCTTCTCTCTTCTCCCTCCACCTCTCTTTCCCCTCCACCTCTCTCTTCTCCCTCCCCTCCACCTCTCTCTTCTTCTCTTTCCCCTCCACCTCTCTTCTCTTTCCCCTCCATCTCTCTTCTCTTTCCCCTCCACCTCTCTTCTCTTTCCCCTCCACCTCTCTTCTCTTTCCCCTCCACCTCTCTTCTCTTTCCCCTCCACCTCTCTTCTCTTTCCCCTCCACCTCTCTCTTCTCTTTCCCCTCCACCTCTCTCATCTCTCTTCTCCCTCCACCTCTCTCTTTCCCCTCCACCTCTCTTCTCTCTTCTCCCTCCACCTCTCTTTCCCCTCCACCTCTCTTTCCCCTCCACCTCTCTTCTCCCTCCACCTCTCTCTTTCCCCTCCACCTCTCTCTTTCCCCTCCACCTCTCTCTTCTCTCTTCTCCCTCCACCTCTCTTTCCCCTCCACCTCTCTCTTCTCTCTTTCCCCTCCATCTCTCTTCTTCTCTTTCCCCTCCACCTCTCTTCTTCTCTTTCCCCTCCACCTCTCTCTTCTCTCTTTCCCCTCCACCTCTCTCTTCTCTCTTTCCCCTCCACCTCTCTCTTCTTCTCTTTCCCCTCCACCTCTCTCTTCTTCTCTTTCCCCTCCACCTCTCTCTTCTCCCTCCACCTCTCTCTTCTCCCTCCACCTCTCTCTTCTCCCTCCACCTCTCTCTTCTCCCTCCACCTCTCTCTTTCCCCTCCACCTCTCTCTTCTCTCAGGTCGTAGCTGGGCTGCTACCTCCACGGAGGGTCTGCTAACCTACTCTCTGGACGGGGCGCTGGTATTTGACCCCTACGACCTTGACCTGGACGTGACCCCCGCCAGCGTCCGCCGACAGCTGCGCCAGGCCAAGTGGGCAGCAGCCATCGTGCTGGCATTCCGCCTCAACGAGACCGCCCTCACACAAGAAGTCCTGGAGGCCGTGCCACACCACCAGAGTGAGTGCTCATGGGCATTTAATTGAATAATGTCTTGTGACTTTAATTTCTGGTAAAAAGTGCTGCGATCTGTACTTGTTTGTAAAAATGAGAGGTTGGGTATTGGAGGATGTAAGAGTTAGTTTTTTGTAACCACAGACGAGTAGATTATCATGGAAGTAGTCACACGCCATCAGCATGTCCTGTGTGTGTGTGTTTTAGTCACCGTGGTGTGCGGCTCCCTGCCTGACGTCTATGTAGAGAAACTGTTAGGTTTCATAGCATCAGCCCTGGAGCGATGTGGTCACCTGCAGTTCTACCTGAGCTGGTCCCAGTCTCTCCTCACGCAGCATGGACAGAAACTCAAAACCAGGTGGGTACTGCTGGCCACAAACACACCATAGAAATAAGCCTGTTATCTTCCGTATCAAAAACAGTTGACCATTTACTGAGAGGAGACAGGCCATCTTGTAGAGTCATTTAAAGGATTGTGAAGCCACAGCAGAGGGCAGACTGATAAACACTGGTTTGTGGTGATCAGGTCAGGAGCTGTTCTCCCCACCATTCAGTCACTGCAGAAGAGTATTCAGAAACACTTTGAGGATCTCTCAAAACTGTAAGTCCAAATATATTACACCTCTCTCTTATTTTAACTTTCTTTTCTCACAAAGTTATGTTTTGTCTCGGTACAGATCTGTGTGTGTGTGTGTCCTGCAACAGTGTGGAATGTGGTCGTTTGTGTCCTGTATCAGTGTGGAATGTGGTCGTGTTCATTTGTCTCTGTGGAATATGGTCGTGTTCATTTGTCTCTGTGTCCTGTAACAGTGTGGAATGTGTTCATTTGTCTCTGTGTCCTGTAACAGTGTGGAATGTGTTCATTTGTCTCTGTGTCCTGTAACAGTGTGGAATGTGGTCGTGTTCATTTGTCTCTGTGTCCTGTATCAGTGTGGAATGTGGTCGTGTTCATTTGTCTCTGTGTCCTGTAACAGTGTGGAATGTGGTCGTGTTCATTTGTCTGTGTCTTGTATCAGTGTGGAATGTGGTCGTGTTCATTTGTCTTTGTGTCCTGTAACAGTGTGGAATGTGGTCGTGTTCATTTGTCTTTGTGTCCTGTAACAGTGTGGAATGTGGTCGTGTTCATTTGTCTCTGTGTCCTGTGCAGTTGTGACTGGAACATGTACACCATCCGCTACGCAGTCGCCCTGTCCAAGCAGAAGGGTGTGAAGAGGACAGCGGGGGACGCTCTCTGTGACAAGGACGAGAGTGAGGACTCTGAGGTGATGAGCGAGGCCTCTCTGGAGGAGACAGACATGCTCGTGTAGGATGCAGCCACAACCTCTTGAGTGGTGGACTTCCCATCATCCACTCTGACCTGAATAACCATTGAGTGGTGTGAAGCAGACCCACTGCAGTTCTTCTACATCTAACCACTGATAAAGGAAAGGAGACAAGGAGAGGAAGCCACTCAAGAGTACGATGATGCAGCTTCAACAAGGTTCTGTTCCAATATCCACACTAGCATACCACTGCTACATTCCAATGAAGCAATGTATTGGGCAAGCATTTTAAGTGCTGTAGTATGCTAGGATGAACATCGGAATGTAGCCAAGAGACACTGACCTCATCACACAGGGCCTCTCCCAGTGCCTTCTGGGAAATCAAGATGGCCACCAATAGGCCAAAGGAGAATGACTGTGGCAGACCACAAAGGATCAAGCTGTGCTAGTGAAAATCTGTTTATTTACAACAAAGTAGATGTAAACATGTTTTTGTTGTAGTAAACCGTTTGAAAAATGACTGATGAATAGTTGTGTTAAGTTACCTGGATCACCACCAGCGCCTGAAATAGTGATGGGGAAAATGTATACAGTTAAAACCTCTTAAGGACCGCAATATTATTTTGGATACCAAGTATCAGTTCTATATTTGTCATCTTATAGAATGACAAGCTGAGTTGCTAGTGATACTAAAATAAACCATTTTATTTCCTTTTTATTCAAAATCATCAGCTGTATTAAAGTTGAAAGTCATTTTCCTCACCCTGATATGCAGGTCTGTACAGGCTGACATTTGGACAACTGGTTCATCTCAAACACCACATGAGAAATATACATGTCCACAGTACAGGGGTCAGCTAGAGGCATAATCATACCTGATGACAATAGAAACCAAAGAAATCAATTGTCCTTCGAGTGGCTTGAAAGTTCCTTTAAGAACACTACTGGTCTCCATTTGACTTTAAATATGAAGACTCAAATCAGTCAGACTAGGCAGAAGCAAGAATTGTGCTGCCGTGCTGGATTCAATCCGTATTGAGTCATCGTATACCGGGAACAGTCTCCAAACATCGCCTTTAAATCTCAACCAGCTGTAATGCAGATCTTCCAAGATATGGATTGAATCCAGCCTTTAAAGTCTGGTGTCTTCCAACCTGAAACCTTTCATATCTATTTTACTTACTCTGGACAAGGCATCCATTGGCCAAATTTACAGTAGTATTCAGTTGCCATAGAGACATTTCTTTTTGGTACATTAAATCATATACAATGGGTCCCTTACTCAGGCTGCGTCCCAGTCAAAGGTTATACTCTACATAGAGAACAGTGTACCATATGGGACAAACTCTCACTTAGAAGTGAAGTTGCCCCAGAGCACAGATCTAGGATCAGCTTACCCCAGTCCTCCCTAAGAGGGGAACACTAACCACCCCCAAATCAGTGCATATGGGCAACTATATCCTTAACCAGTCTGTCTATATACATGGCAACTTGAAAGTAACCAAAGACTAGTCCTTTACAATAACCCTGCATTACCATTTCTTAGGGCCACGAGATTCAAGTTCTGCTCTCCAGGCAGTGGGTTCAACCAAACAGGGTTAGAAAGGGTTCATCTCTCAGACCATTTACATACTACACAAACCCAGGACAAAATCTAACGTGCTCCAGAAACCCACATTGCAGTTCATTGCAAGGCCCTTACCAACATCAGGCTACCTTTCCAAGATAACATTGGGAGAATTCGTTCAAGCACAACAGTGAAGGGAGGAATGTGTGACAGTGACAGCAGGGCAATGTTACAATTGACAGATTGTGTTTTTGGATTAGATGAGGAAGAGTTGTGTTCCGTGAACAGCACTACATTAGTGAATATCCTTCGACAAACTGATCGTTGACCAAAAACAAGGAACCAAAAATGACATGGATAGATATTGCATCCATCCCATATTCACCACCCCCCATTCACGCAGTCACACAAGAAGAGCAATGTCCATTAGGATGTAGAGCAACATCATTCCTAAACACCAGATTTATTCATACTGGGTCCATTCCACACTACAGTTCCCATCAGCCACTGGGCTCCAGGCCAACAGTTGGGTTCCCAGGTAACGGTTGGGTTTTGGCCATTCAACCAAAGGTACGGGGAGGGAGTGGTCCGGAAAAACTGAAGAAGAGCAGGGTGTGTCCTTTCCTGGACCCGCCCCTTCTGATCCACTGCAATGCATCACTGGCCACAGTCTACCTGTGGCCTAGGTAAAAACAAACACAGAATGAGTTTAATAAAACCAGGCCACATAGGAGGGGATGTTTTTCTATAAATGCCAGGGATTGAAACTACAGGGTAATGTCATGCAATTGATGCAAGCTGGTAGTATCGCTAAGTCTTGGAAGGAAGAGCTAGCAGGTGCTATGGTGTTACTGCAGGAGAAACGATCAGGTAAAGCATGTGATTGTTGCAGTAGAAGCAGGTTGGGAGAGCTAACTAGTCAGTCTAACTTTGTTAGGACAAGAGTTAGAGCAAAGGATACAGATTAACCACAAACACACCACTTTATCCCTCAGATCAACTAAAAGCTAGTCTATATGATAGAGTACACACCACACACACACACCTGTTCAGTCAGATTCATCCTTGCTCATACAAAGTACATGTTTCACACACACACACACACACCTCTCTCTCATGCACTGTTAGCACATCCACACTAAAGCGGACACTGACCTGCGATGTATTTTGCTCCAATTAACATTAACATGCTACCCAGAATGTAAAAGCCCAGTGGGACACTACTGAAGATACTAGTTTCACCTGGACGATGTCCAAACCCAGGTCCAATTCAAGCCAGACAGGAGAGAGAGAGAGAGAGAGAGAGAGAAACAGCGGGACACAGAATTACCACCTCTGGGTACAGCTTAACCAGCCTGTTCCAAGATCCCTTTATTTCTACTGTCTTGCCAACTCCTACGGTTATTGGCGTGATGATGACCATAAGAGTTGGCAAGACAGCACAAACAGGCCTGGGACCAGGCTACAGCTCAACAACATCGCCACTCTAGATTACAATGTCTTGGACTTTTTCAGTTTAGAAGTTGACTGTGTTTTTAGGAATTGGAACAGCCACCCAGTCTGTCACTGTATTCATTAGGGGCGCCACTGTTTAGTCTTACTGACCCTGGTTGTTATACACGGTGCTATTATGGAGCAGCCTACATTAAACCCCGTCAGTATTGAAGTGGAGAACAGTCCCTACCATTTCCATTAGAGATGGGTTCAGTGGTTTCCCAGTTCATGGCTCTCTGTACGGCCTTCTTCCAGCGAGCATATCGAAACTCACTCTCTACAGAGCACAGAGGGGGAGAACACGAGAGAGGGGGAGAACACGAGAGAGCAAGACAGAAATAAATACATCATCCCATTTATTCACATGGGCACAACAGCAAACATTTTGCAGTTTGCTGGGTTCATGTATATTGTCCTTACCATAGGCTCCCTGACCTCCAGGGTTCATAGAGAGAGAGACAGACAGATATATTTACCTATGTCTGTGTTCAAACAAATAGGAACGGCTAGCAATGAGATACGGTAACAGTGGTGTCCCTTACCTCCAGAATGGAGACAAATACTTTTGACCTACAGTACCAGTCAAAACCTTGGACACCTACTCATTCCAGGGTTTTTCTTTACACCATTTTCAAGTGTAGAAGAGTGAAGACATCAAAACTATGAAATAACACATAGAATCATGTAGTTACCAAAACAAACAAAAATATATATATATTTTATATTTGAGATTCTTCAAAGAAGCCACACTTTGCATTCTCTCAACCAGCTTCATGAGGTAGTCACCTGGAATGCATTTCAATTAACAGGTGTGCCTTGTTAAAAGTACATTTGGGGATTGTTTTCCTCCTTAATGCGTTTGAGCAAATCAGTTGTGTTGTGACAAGGTAGATGTGGTATACAGAAGATAGCCCTATTTGGTAAAATATCAAGTCCATATTATGGCAAGAACAGCTCAAATATGAGAAACAGTCCATCACAGGGCTCCCGAGTGGCTCAGTGGTCTAAGGCACTGCATCTCAGTGCTTGAGGCGTCACTACAGACCCTGGTTCGATTCCAGGCTCTATCACAACCGGATGATAGAGTGCTAATGAGTGCTGCATTAGATGACTTGGCCTCCACAATCACCCGACCTCAACCTAATTGAGATGGTTTGGACGAGTGATGAGTTGGACTGCAGAGTGAAGGAAAAGCAGCCAACAAGTGCTCAGCATATGCGGGATCTCCTTCAAGTTGGAAAAGCATTCCAGGTGAAGCTGGTTGATAAAAAAGCCAAGTGTGCAAAGCTGTCATCAAGGCAAAGGGTGGCTTCTTTGAAGAATCTCAAATATATTTAGATTTGTTTAACACTTTTTTGGTTACTACATGATTCCATGTGTTATTTCATAGTTTTGATGTCTTCACTATTATTTTAAAATGTAGAAAATAGTAAAAATAAATAAAGACCCTTAAATGAGTAGGTGTGTCCAAACGTTTGACTGTTACTGTAGGTCTGTGTTGAAACAAATAGGAACTGCTAGTATTGAAATAAGGTAACAGTGCTTTACATGTCCCTTACCTTCAGGGTTGATTTGTGGCTCAAACTTCTCAGAGGTGACCTCACTGAGGTCCTCGGGACGCAGGCTCCAGACACTGACCCCCTCTGCTGCCCCCGCAGCCATGGCCGCCCCCAGGGCAGTGGTCTCAGGCATGGAGGGCTTCACTACAAACACATTCTTCCTCATCATTGTGGATATTAACATAAACATAGTTTGTGTGAAAGAGAGAGAGCGAGCGAAAGACAGACTTATAGAGACAAAGAAACAGAGAGAGAGTCTCTTACCAACGGGGATGCAGAGTATATCAGCTTGCAGCTGCATCAGTAGTCTGTTGGAGGTCATGCCCCCGTCCACCTGGAGCTGGGTCAGAGGGATCCCACTGTCCTGGTTCATCGCATCCAGGATCTCTCGAGTCTGGAAACAGACAGCTTCCAATGCAGCGAAGGCCAGGTGACTCTTGTTAGTGAACTGAGTCAGACCACAGATTATCCTGTGTATGAGAGCGAGATATTTTACACTTCTTGATTTAACGTTCCTTCTTTACCAAACGTAAGGGAAAGAGAATGGGCTCATTTAAAGACACGTACTCACCCTCGTGCACTGGGCTCCCAGTAGGGAGCGTACAGACCAGAGAACGCCGGGACAAAGTAACAACCATACGACGTGCCCACTGAAGCCGCCAGTTTCTCTGAGGATGAAGGAAACGAGGAGGAGAGGTATGGAGACGGGAGGTATGGAGACGGGAGGTATGGAGACGGGAGGTATAGAGACGGGAGGTATAGAGACGGGAGAGAGTTATGTCATGAGGTGTTCTGGAACACACCCCTCTATTAGTGTTGTGAAGGACTTCCCCTTACCCAGCTCTGTGGAAGTCTGAATGATCCCCAGGTTGTCCTTCAGCCAGCGAACCACAGCCCCCGCTATGGCCACTGAGCCCTGGCAACGACCAATCATAGACCAGTAGGGGAATTAAGGACCAATCAGAAAATAGAACTGACAACAGACCGATCAGGTCAGATATGACTGCATAATAGTGCAGTACAAGTTTAATCTATGATCCATGCCTACCTCTAGCGCGTAGCAGGCAGGTTTGTCTCGACCTAGTTTGTAGGCCACCGTGGTTAGTAGGCCATGGTCCGACATGACAGGCTGCAAGAGATAACAGTTAAACAGATATGTTAAAACAGACCTTTCAAGAGACAGGCAAATGCCTGTCTAGGCTGAGTGATGTCACAGATGAATGTTCCACATCTTAACATTTTTTTAAAAGATGATTTGGAAGAAAATCACCTTGGCTCCAGTGTTTCTGAGTAGAAAGCAGCCAGTTCCATATCTGAAAGATAATCATACCTGGTCACTAACGTTTGTCACAGAAAAATATCTCAAAACTATCTTACAGTACATCCCAAATACATGGTTATATCACCAGCTATGAAAACCTTATGGAGAGAAGTCTTACGTGTTTTTGGCCTGCCCTTCCTGAAAGCACATCTGTCCAACAAGAGCAGCCGATTGGTCCCCAAGACACTGTAAACAAAGACCGTTCATATTGGTGGGAACAGGTGCCAATTACTCCTCATAACATCAGGAAATGTAATAAGAGACCTTGAACAGAGTAAGACAGGATCCAAACCTACCCCTGAGATGGGTATGCCACTAAGAGAGCCCGATTTCTGTCAAAGAAACAAAACGTGTTAGAAAAATGAACCAGCTTCACAGCTTAAAATTCTGGCCTACTCTGTTACCACAAGACCCAGCAAAGAAAGACTCTTCCCTGTATGAAACGCCATGTCAGTTTGATGTTTCAAGCTGCTGTAGAAGTGTTGCTTGTGTACAGACAGACTGTAGAAGTGTTGCTTGTGTACAGACAGACTGTAGAAGTGTTGCTTGTGTACAGACAGACTGTAGAAGTGTTGCTTGTGTACAGACAGACTGTAGAAGTGTTGCTTGTGTACAGACAGACTGTAGAAGTGTTGCTTGTGTACAGACAGACTGTAGAAGTGTTGCTTGTGTACAGACAGACTGTAGAAGTGTTGCTTGTGTACAGACAGACTGTAGAAGTGTTGCTTGTGTACAGACAGACTGTAGAAGTGTTGCTTGTGTACAGACAGACTGTAGAAGTGTTGCTTGTGTACAGACAGACTGTAGAAGTGTTGCTTGTGTACAGACAGACTGTAGAAGTGTTGCTTGTGTACAGACAGACTGTAGAAGTGTTTTACTCTACAGTACGGTGCTATAGCCAACAGAAGTTCTCGATGCAGCCAATCAAAGAGCATGAAGGAGACAGACAAATGCGGTTGTCTTGGAGACAAATGGTTTAAGGCACACAAGTCAAATATCTTCACTCCCATTGAACTCACTATAACCCTCAAATCACCAAAAGGGGCTAGGGATCGAAATGGAACGGAGACGACCGCAATGGAACTGAGTGGAAGAGTGAAGAGATTTACAGAACAGCTTGTAGAAACATGTCAACAGGATGAGGAGCAGCCAGACAGGAAGTAGACAGCAGCCCACTGAACACCTGGACAAGGTGTGGGGCATTGCAGTAAGGTGTAGGGCGGCATCATCCACAGTAGCGGAGCGGCATGCCACAACAGGAGCAGGAAGCACACACCCATCCAGTACATTTCCAATCTGATCCAGAACGGTTTGGTGGATGTCTGTGTCTGTTTCAGTCGGACCTGACTACTCAAGATGTGTTCTACAAATACACTACAAAAGCATGTGGACACCTGCTCATCTAACATCTCATTCCAAAACCATGGGTATTGATATGGAGTTGGTCCCCCCCCCCCCCTTTGCTGCTATAACAGCCTCCACTCTTCGGGGACTTGCTTCCATTCAGCCACAAGAACATTATTGAGGTTGGACACTGATGTTGGGCGATTAGGCCCGGCTCGCAGTCGGCGTTCCAATTCATCCCAAAGGTGTTTGATGATGGGGTTTAAGTCTGGGCTCTGTGCAGGCCAGTCATGTTCTCCAACACCGATCTCGACAAACCATTTCTGTATGGACCTCGCTTTGTGCACGGGGGGCATTGTCATGCTGAAACAAGAAAGGGCCTTCATCAAACTGTTGCCACGAAATTGGAAGTACAGAATAGTCTAGAATATCATTGTATGCTGTAGCGTTAAGATTTCCCTTTACTGGAACTAGGGGGCATAGCGCGACCCATGAAAAACAGCCCCATACCATTATTCCTCCTCCACCAAACTTTACAGTTTGCACTATGTATTGGGGCAGGTATCATTCTCCTGGCATCTGCCAAACCCAGATTCATCCGTCGGATTGCCAGATGGTGAAGCGTGATTCACGCGTTTCCACTGCTCCAGAGTCCAATGGTGGCGAGCTTTACACCACTCCAGCAGACGCTTGGTATTGCACATGGTGATCTTAAGCTTGTGTGTGGCTGCTCGGCCATGGAAACCCATTTCATGAAGTTCCCAACAAATAGTTATTGTGCTGACGTTGCTTCCAGAGGCAGTTTGGATCTCAGTAGTGATTGTTGCAACCGAGGTCAGACGATTTTTTACGCGCTACAGCACTCGAAGGTCCCATTCTGTGAGCTTGTGTGGTCTACCATTTCGCGGCCGAGCCATTATTGCTCCGAGACAGTTCCTCTTCACAATAACAGCACTTACAGTTGACTAGGGGCAGCTCTAGCAGGGCAGAAATTTGACAAACTGACTTGTTGGAAAGGTGGCATCCTATAACAGTGCCATGTTGAAGGTCACTGAGCTCTTCAGTAAGGCCCTTCTACTGCCAATGTTTGTCTATGGAGATTGCATGGCTGTGTGCTCAATTTTATACACCTGTCAGCAACGGATGTGGCTGAAATAGCCGATTCCACCAATTTGAAGGGGTGTCCACATACTCTTATGTGTGTAATATATATATTATGTGTGTACCTTGAAAATCTGTTTCACCCAAACTTTTAAAATGCTTTACATCCTATACAATAAAGGGGGGGGGATCCCTATAAGTACATTTAGGGTGAGGCGTAACTCCCTAAAAATACATATATTTGTCTCAAAGCCTTAAAGTCTTGCTCAACACATCTAACCGTCTTCTCAATGGCTTGGAAATGCACCTTTGGATGGTTCAGTCACTGACACAGAAGCAAGATGACTGGGGATCACGTTCTGACAGAGCATTAACAGTGATGAGGACATCGATGAAGACCCCAATACTCACCAGGCTAGAACATATTTTCTATAGACAACAGGGACACACACAAAAGAATGCTTGTGACAACACCTCAAGCAAGTACAGACTATGAAAAACAGACTAAATGCCCTACGAATGTGATTCATAAATGCTTATGATTGGATAGAAGTACAGCTAAGCACAGGTTGTTACATAATAATCATAAGCATGTTGAATAGACAGAGCAACACTTCATAATTCACCTTCTCCCAACCCACAGACATTCACACAAAGACAATGGGGACTTACCATTAAGCCGTAGATTTCTGAGGAACTCCTCACTTTTGGGAGAATCTCCATTGGAATATCAAAATACCTGAAAGAACGTGTCAAAAACAGGAACAAGTGTAAATACACAGGAGATATGGTCTGTCTCACTGAATGGACATGTATGAGGGAGTACACTATGTAGTGGACGTTCACCTACTTGCAAAGCTCTGGGTCCCAGTCCAGGGTGTGGATGTTAAACAGCATGGTCCTGCTGGCGTTGGTCACATCTGTGCAGTGGACTCCCCCACTCTTCCCCCCTGTCAGACACTGTGGGGGGGCAAACACAGACACCTGTCAGACACTGTGGGGGGGGGGGGAGCAAACACAGACACCTGTCAGACACTGTGGGGGGGGGGGGGAACAGACACCTGTCAGACACTGTGGGGGGGCAAACACAGACACCTGTCAGACACTGTGGGGGGGCAAACACAGACACCTGTCAGACACTGTGGGGGGGCAAACACAGACACCTGTCAGACACTGTGGGGGGGGGGAGCAAACACAGACACCTGTCAGACACTGTGGGGAGGGGGGGGGGGGGGGGGGCAAACACAGACAATACTGGACACATGTAAGATCTAATCAGAAACAGAGGACAACTTGTCTTGGAGTAGACAAGGCCATGGTGGGCCTTTCCTATCCTTACCACTCACACACAGACATCATAAACCCCATCTAAAGAGGTGTGTCCCTCCTACCCAGATGAGCCAGGAGTCGACGGTGCCGAACATGGCTCTGTGTGTCAGGACTGCCTCAGCGACCTCGTCCACATTATCCATCAGCCAGCGAAGCTTCACAGCACTGAAGTACGTACTGATTGGGAGACCAGTCTTGTGCTGAGCAGAGAGGGGGGACAATTATAACACATACCTCAGAGGTAGAACTGAGCTTATTCTTTTGTTGTACTTCAGATAGTTGGAATTGTTGGATTGTTTCTAGGACATTTGCCTTTGACGTCCAGGTAAACTAGGCCTGATAAAACATGACTGTCTGCAGTCGGTGTTCCCCGACGTCTCACCTTCAAATGGTTCTTGTTTCTCCCAGGTGTCTTGTTGATCAGACGCTCCACGGTCGACTGGGTCCGCAGGTCCAGCCACACTGCACACAACCAACACAACCTGGGTCTTTAAAATCCTTACAGGCCTTAGATGATGGCTTTATAGGTCATGAGGAAAGAGATGTGAACACAGGCACATATTCATATCTCACCAATAGCATTGTAGAGGGGCTCGCCTGTCTCTTTGTCCCAAACCAACGTGGTCTCTCTCTGATTGGTCACTCCAATGGCTAGAAAAGTTCACGTTTGGTGAGTGAAAGTGACAGTCTGTAATATGAGGAAGCGTTTGTGTGGGTGTGTGTGTGTGTGTGTGTTTTACCTTTGATGTTGGAGATGTCAATATTGAGCTGGGTGAGTTTCTCACAGGTTCTCTCCATACACTCGTACACAGACTGCAGGATCTCTTTGGGATCCTCCTCCACCCACCTAAACAGAGGGTTAAAGGTCAGAGGTTAATAGACCTCAGAGGTTACAGGTCATCCAGTTTGAATGGAATGGGGATTTGTAGAGGCAACACGGCTGCATGTACCGACCCTTCCTTGGGGAAACTCTGGTTGATCTCAACCTGGTGGTGACTGAGGAGCTCGGCTGTTTTAGCATTGAACACCTGTGGATGAGAAGAGAGAACAGGAGTGAACATCTGGACCAAAGCATCTCTGCTACCTAAACCGCAGAGTGGAACTGAAAAACAACTCATGACAACACAGATGAAAACAGGAGAGACGGACGACAACAGGAGAGACGGACGACAACAGGAGAGACGGACAACAACAGGAGAGACAGCACACAGAGTTATGATGTATCAGTTGTGGGAGAGGAGAGAAGAGGGGACAGTGTTAAGGGAGACGGGACAGACAGCTCCATGCCCCATCACAGTAGTATCCTCAACAGCAGACACCTCTCCAGGAAATGTGACAACAATAACACGGATAGCTCTTTAACAAATCAAAAAGTGTCCTTGTTAGTCATTAGCTTTCACACACACCCACCCTGTGTTCCTGCCTGCCCTTCAGAGGGCTAGTGAAACATTGAGATTTTAGGGGTGACCCGTCAACCTGTCCATTCTGGTCCAAACTGGCTTCCGTAGGACACAACAGCTGGTTTCAATGTGGGGTAAGAAGATGCCATAGGGGAATAGCAGCAGGGGGAGGACTGGGACAGAGTGAGGGAGAGAGTCCCTCCAAGCCTACTGTTACACAAACTTCAGGCACTGGAGGAAGTGCTGGTCTGCACAATGAATGAATTACAGACTCAGCATTTCTATAGCGGCTACACATTAGAACAGGATAGTCCTATCAACAAAGGGCTGGCGTGTGTGTGTGTGTGTGTGTTCAGGCTTTCACTCCAGCCATCAGGTTCATGTGCTTAGTGTTTAATCAAGTATTTCTGCTGGAGAAAGAGCCTGCAACCACACCAGCCATTTGGAGATTTAGGCCGAATGGCTGTAACAACCGAGATTGGACACCAACCACCCTTGCAGAATTGACAAGCCGAAATGACATCCAAGAGGAAGACAGTAAGTTAGTCAATTAGCTAGGAAAATTGAGTGAACTGTCCCTTAGTTAGTCCCACTACAGTCCTGCGTGTCCATGCATGAATGAACGATTACTAAACAACACATCTGCAGAAAGCACAAACATTCCGTCGATAGGACTAGAATAGAATGTGTACGGCTATATAGGTTACATTAAAAAAGCTAATCGGAGAGTTATAACGAAATCAACCGGGTGTCTAACTAGGTTATTTAAAGGACATTCACCGTTAGGCAAGAAGAACCATTCAATGCGACTGCGGGGGTTGTAACTCACCAGGAACCGCGTCGAGCTCGTACCCTGGTCAATGGCAGCAACGAGTGGCCCCAGCATTACCCTGCTCGAAGACGCAGCCATTCTACTGTTCATGTGCCCTATGTCCTTGCGGTGGTCGGGGCTAGCACTGGACTGTAGCTGGTTTTCTTTTGCCGCTGCCTGTACCTAGCTGCTGACACTTCGACCGCTTAAGCTCACAGAGACGCATGCGTGAGACTGCTTCTGATGACGCAGCAGCACCAAACATTGCTATCTGGGATCCTTGGGACGTCCCTACCCTTTTACCTAACCATAACGTTTACCTACAGTAACCATTTTAAATATCAACGTCAATGGACGTCCCAAGGATTCCAGATAGCGCAGACCAAACCAATGCGCAGGGATAGGGCGCGAATAGCCAATGGCGTGAGGGATTGGTGTTTCCTTTAACAACTCGTCAGAAGCGTCTTCGAATAGACCAATCAGATTTGGAGGCACGTCCAAACTAATTTGGGTAGACATATCAGAGTGGAATGTATGGCCTATTTAGCTACTGCCTCCAAAATAAATTGATTTCATGAATGATTGTGTAAGACTTTTGAAAAATGTATTATTTATTTGCATTCAAATGTCCTTATGATAAAAAATGAACACCAATTAAATTAAGAGATTATTCATCACACCCACTAAAGATTATAATTACATTTAAAAAATGAACTGTCGTGTGATTACGTTTTCATAGTACTTGATTTGACCACTAGATGGTGGAGTAGTATTGCTGTACTGTTAGATTGGCGGCGTTCAAAAATTATCTTCCACAAGTCAAGAGCCTAATGCAACAGTGCACATTGCCTCCTGACAAACAAAATGATTTAAAATATTATAGAAAGTGCAAACATGAATTAATAAATATTAGTGCTAAAATCCTACATTGAGTTAAACACATGCTGACATCTGTGTTGATCAAATGTTGATCTGGAACTGTATATAAAACATGCCTTGTACATTCATTTCAGACCCTACAAAGTACATGAAACAGTTGTAGAATTGTAGCACATGTTTCATTTGTGTAGTTGAATATCTAAAAAGACAATTACATTGCACAAAAACACCCCCACATGATGCAGTCAAGTTAACAACAGGCTCCTAGGCCCACCTGTGTGGTTACATATGATACATGTAGATTTCACAGAGTTGTTTGGGAGCTGCCACCAGAATGACTCTTCTTTCCTAGTGCAACTGTCTAGGTCACATATAGAGGCCTAGAACTTCTGATAGTTATGCTAAGGTGAGTCTTTCCCTGCGCTCATATCTCCCCAACGTTACACACCCAACCTCGCCTGTCGCTCTGCTCTTCTAACTACAGAACCATCCAACTGCAATGCTCCACTGTTCTACTAACTACAGAACCATCTAACTGCAATGCCCCACTGTTCAACTAACTACAGAACCATCTAACTGAAATGTCCCACTGTTCTACTAACTACAGAACCATTCAACTGCAATGCTCCACTGTTCTAACTACAGAACCATCTAACTGCAATGCCCCACTGTTCTACTAACTACAGAACCATCTAACTGCAATGCTCCACTGTTCTACTAACTACAGAACCATCTAACTGCAATGCCCCAGTGCTCTACAATCTTTCTGTACAGATGTAGGATCTTTATTTGAAACAGTTTGCTACAGCAGGAAAATATACAGGAAATGTAAATTATTATGTGGATTATAATTACTGGACATTACAGTATAATTTTTGTAAGGGAAAATCAAGTCTGAAATTTCAAAGTGGAAATTACAAACTTCAGAAGCCCTTTTAAAACTCAGACACACTACAAGCTTGTATTTCCTGCTGCGCAGGAACATTCCTGCAAAAACAGGATGATCAAATTAAAATCCTACATCTGTATGCTTCTCTGAGTCAGTCATCCAGCCAGCCAGTCAGTCACTCAGTCTTCATCACTATCCTCGTAGTCGTCCCTGGTGCTGGTCTGAGAGCAGACGTGTACACAGACCCCACAGCAGAGTAGCAGGAGCAGCACGGTGTGGCTGAGCGTCAACACAAACACAGCAAATAGGTACAGAGACTTCCTGCAGTAGTCCTGTGGCTGGTGGAAGGGTGTGATGAAGTTAGGCTGGAACACAGAGAACACCCAGTAGTTCCCCAGGAGGAACCAGACGAACAGGAACAGGCTGAGGATGACGTGCACGTAATACTTGTTTGCGTTCTGTCTCCATGGATACTCGTCGGCATCGTCGTCGCCGATGACGACCGACTTGGAGATGAGCGACCTCATGCGGGTGGTGTCGTACAGGAGCAGCGTGACCTGGAAGGTTCAGGGTCAGAGGTCGTGGGTCAGATTGGGGTGAGCACTAGAGCGACAGTGCCTGCCTTCCTTACATATTGTTTTGCACTGTCTATCATTTTTACAGCCTGGAAGTGTTTGGAACCTGTTCTACTTTCCTGTTGCCACATTACAACCTATGATCTGGAACACATCCATTACCTTTACACTGCCAATAACCCCGCCCACCAGCAGGTAGAGAGGAATCATTGGCTGAACAGGGCAGTCGTCTATAGACTTCACACCTGCAGGGGTTAAACATCATCAATAGTTCATCAGTTTACCAACATAACTCAATAGAACAAATACAGTACCAAAACCAATATGTGCATCTCCCCAGACCCCCCCCCTGTATCTATGCTGTAATAGTCTATGTGCCGGGGGGCTAGTGTCAGTCTGTCCTATCTGGTGTAATTTCCTGTCTTCTCTGGACACCTGTGATCTTAAGTGTGCTCCCTCTAATTCTCCCATCTCTCTCTCCCCTCCTGGAGGTTCTGAGCCCTATGGTCATGCCTCAGGAATACCTGGCCTGACAACTACTGGCTGTCAGGCCCCAGTCCACCTGGTCATGCTGCTGAGTTTCTGCTTGTTCCAGACCTGCTGCTTCGCGCCTCTCTCTCTCTCTCTCTCTCTCTCTCTCTCTCTCAGCTATGAAAAGACAAATTACATTTACTCCTGAGGTGCTGACTTTTTGCACCCTCTATAACCACTGTGATTATTATTTGACCTGGCTGGTCATCTATGAACATTTGAACATCTTGAAGAACGATCTGGCCTTAATGGCCATGTTCTCTTATAATCTCCTACTAGTACAGCCAGAAGTGGACTGACTGGCCAGCCCTCAGAGCCTGGTTCCTCTCTAGCTTTCTTCCTAGGTTCCCAGCCTTTCTAGGGAGTTTTTCCTAGCCCACAAAGTTCCATAATGGGATGAAAATGGCAGCCATATTTGGTCAGGGAGAAATCCAACCCAGTCTAATTGGAATGAATGGCAGTATAGGCATAATCCTGATTTTACTTATGCAGGAAAATAAAAGTGAAGGCATGTGATATTTCAGAAATTGTGTAATATAATTAATTATTGTCATCCTCAAATATTGTCATATGTATATTATAATAGGCCTGTGCTAAGGATTCTAAGCTGCAGGAAGGTCTCCTACAACTTTGGGCCAATTTTTTTTTTTCATTTTAGGCTCAAGCAAAGCTTGTCATATTACCACATCTGTGTTTTGTGTTTGGAATGGCACAGTGACTATTGCATCATCCTGACAATGCTACTATGACCTCACTTATGACAAACCTTTTCAAAATTCTAATTGTCATTAATAATTATTGCGTCATCGTTTATCCCATGATGACATAACTCCCGCCCCCCTCCGGCCCTATAAAAGGAACCCCCGGCACATCTCAAAGTCATTCATAGTCTTATCTATCAATCACTATGCCTAGAAGACGCAGAGCCAGCCGCCGTGTCCGCAGGCGCCGTCGCCCCAGGGTGTCCCGGCGTCGCAGGAGAGGAGGCCGCAGGAGGCGTTAGACAGGCCGGGTAACCTACCTGAACTAACCGCCCCCTACCGGTTCTCCCTCCAGACTCGACCACTGGTAGTGCAGAGATGTTAAAAGTCTGCTTAAATAAAAGATGGGCGTTTAACTAAAACTGTTACGACTTTGTCTTTTTATTATTAGATGGTTTAGAGTTTTTTAGTCAGTTAAATAGTCAGTTAAATAAGTAGATTAGGATAACAAAATATTGAGACATTGTATCTGTCCCTGACAATTAAATGTAGACCTAACAATTTATTTATTTATTTAAAACGTTGACACATTGGATCCCTTACCTTCCGTAATAACTTGATTCAATGCAATTCCCCCTTCCTCCAAATAAAAAGTGTATATCTGTTCAGCTTTTTGGTTTCTGGATATACCGATATTCTTAAACCGTTAGTCGCAAGAGGAGAGTTGAGAAGGGGGAGACGTTAAGAAAGTTGGCAAGGGGGAGACCTTAGATTCCTCACATACCTGGTTATTGTCCTTTCGGCTTATTTCCCCGGGTTTTGAACTGGCACCGTTACTACGAGAGATGATGCTGTCATCAAGCATCGATCTGTAGAATGACTAGTTGGCCTTAATCATAATGCTCATTGACTGGACATTCCAAAGTACTATGGCAATTATGCATCACAATACTCATTTCATTTTACAACATGCAGCAATCCACATAGGTCTAAGTATTAACTGCGCTGCTGGTTTATAGTCTAGGGCGGACCCATGCGTCAAATATTCAACATACTCTATCTTATCACCCGCTGCCCTGTTATACCCAACTCATAAACTAACCTTCAACACCTTTCAAACAATGTTGTCAAATATAGCAAGGTAGCGGAGTAGCCTAGCTGGAGAGGGTAGAAAGAGAAAAACATCTAGAATTAGGCTACGCAACATTTCAAAATGTCGAGAGTCTTTTGGCAAACTCCAAGCAGGCTGTCATGTGCATTTTACTGAGGAGTGGCTTCCGTCTGTCCACTCTACCATAAATGCCTGATTGGTGGAATGCTGCAGAAATCGTTGTCCTTCTGGAAGGTTCTCCCATCTCCACAGAGGAACTCTGGAGCCCTGTCAGATTGACCATTGGGTTCTTGGTCACCTCCCTGACCGATTGGCCCTCCTCCCCCGATTGCTCAGTTTGGCTGGGCGGCCAGCTCTAGGAAGAGTCTTGGTGGTTCCAAACTTCTTCCATTTAAGAATGATGAGGCCACTGTGTTCTTGGGGACCTTCAATGCTGCAGACATTTTTTGGTACCCTTCCCCAGATCTGTGTCTCGACAAAATCCTGTCTTGGAGCTCTACGGCAAATTCCTTCGACCTCATGGCTTGTTTTTTGCTCTGACATGCATTTTCAACAGTGGGACCTTATATAGACAGGTGTGTGCCTTTTCCAAATCATGTCCAATCAATTGAATTTGCCACAGGTGGACTGCAATCAAGTTGTAGAAACATCTCAAGGATG
Source organism: Oncorhynchus clarkii lewisi (assembly GCF_045791955.1). Taxonomy (NCBI): domain Eukaryota; kingdom Metazoa; phylum Chordata; class Actinopteri; order Salmoniformes; family Salmonidae; genus Oncorhynchus; species Oncorhynchus clarkii. The sequence goes on from NC_092164.1 coordinate 55,151,415, forward strand.
ATCAATGGAAACAGGATCCATCTGAGCTTAATTTCAAGTCTCATAGCAAAGGGTCTGAATACTTATGTACATTTTTGTTTTTATGTTGAATAAACTTGTAAAAATGTCAAAAAACCTCTTTTAGCTTTGTCATGTGTAGATTGATGAGTTTTTTATTTTATAAAGAATGTTTAGAGTAAGGCTGTAACGTAACAAAATGTGGGAGAAGTCAAGGGGTCTGAATACGAAGGCACTGTATACTGTACGTACGTACTGTACGTGTGTTTATGGTAGGACAACAATACATTTTAAAGAGAAATAAGGTGACATGATCCCATGGAAATAGGCCTATGGGAATTTTTTAAATGCTCTGGAGTTGAGAATATTGGTATATCCAGAGACCAAAAAGATAAACATATAAACACATTTTTGATTTGTAGGAGGGGGGAATTGCATTAAATCAAATTAATCATTTAAATGATTTACCACTTGTCTAAGTCCTACAGTATCATCAACTGATTTCAGCCAGTGTATGTATGGCTGTGGATTGACTGCGTTGTTTGAATGGAATGTTGGCATATTGGCATTTAATTTGAATCATTCCTCTAAAACTGTCTGGCTATCTAGCTAACAAACATACAGTGTTGATAAATTCTTCATTTCTTTTAACACATTATCTTACCACGCTGGCTGACCAACTCCCTGACCAAAATGGCTGACTTTACTCCCATCAATCATAACAAGGTTCATGTCCATTCTAGTATTGTCATTTATAATTACATGGTCTTACCTACAAACGCCATGGTGAGAGGAACGGCAAGAAAGAACAGAAGTCCCACCACAAAGTAGGCTAGAGAAAAAGAAACCGTTATAAATCTGTCCAGAAAAATACATACAAAGCATTAACCATCAAACAAGTATGTAGCTTTTGTTTCTGTTGTTGTGTTTTTCCATGTTAATAAGTGGCCTCCTCTGTATGCACTTTGACTTCTGTAAAATGAATTCCTCTTGATGACAAACATTTTCTGAATCTAACCTCTTATTAAACTACCATTACCACTATCCAGTGTTGTTGCAGGCCTACTCCAGATGAGTCCGTTCTCGAGACCACATATTGAGTGTCTCGGTCTTGGATACATTTTTACTCTGTCTTGACTTGGACTCAGAAACCGTAGGTGTAAAAAACAAACATCAAAACTCATAATTATCTCCCCCTTCAGTCAACGCATAAAACCACTTAGCTGGGCCAGATATCCACACTCCTTCGTGACACATGTTTTATAGCATATTAAAACCAGTCTCGATTTGCTTCGGTCTTGGTCTTGACTTGGATTCGTCCCCTCGCCCCCGTCCCAGTCTCGGTCTTGACTCAGTCTCGATTTGCTCCGGTCTTGGTCTTGACTCGGACTGGCTTTAGGTGATCTCGAACACAACACTGACACTATCCCCCTTTGCCCCTCCTATAGTCCATCCTAGAGAGACAGCCTCTGGTACTTAGCAGCTCTTAACAGATTTAGCCTCTGGTACTTAGCAGGATTTAACAGATTTAGCCTCTGGTACTTAGCAGGACTTAACAGAGTCTATTGATTAGAGGGAAAGTACCCATATCTGAAGTGCTAATAAATTGATCACCAACTCTATTTTAATATATAATATATGCCATTTAGCAGATGCTTTTATCCAAAGCGACTGACAGTCATGCGCGCATACATTCTTTACGTATGGTTGGTCGCTGGAATCACTATCATGGCGTTGCGAGTGCAGCTACAGAGGATCCACATTTTATCCATGATATTCCACAGTGCAATTCAGTTCATTCATGTTAATGAATGTTTTTGAATACATTTAGTGTGTTTGTGTGTGTTACTCACTCACCATTACTGGCCATCTTAGACAGACAGTGATGACATGTCTTCGCCACACCAGTCATGATGAATTCTGCGCAGGTCACTGGAAGGAATTTTATAATAGCTGTACATTATAGGAAGATGCTTGGGTGTGGAAAAGACATACTAACTGTTACTTAAGAACACCTGTAATTACGAAAGTACAACGCTTGATGTTTTGCTTTAGCTTGAGATTAAGGATCAGTGTCGACACATTACAACTATTAAGAGGTCAATTGTACAAGCCTGTGTATTGAACTATACTGATGGGGTGTTTACGGACATATTCAATCAATCCTTATCCCAGTCTGCTGTTCCCACATGCTCCAAGAGGGCCAACATTGTTCCTGTTCCCAAGAAAGCTAAGGTAACTAAGCTAAACGACTACCGCCCCGTAGCACTCACTTCCGTCATCATGAAGTGCTTTGAGAGACGAGTCAAGGACCATATCACCTCCACCCTACCTGACACCCTAGACCCACTCCAATTTGCTTACCGCCCCAATAGGTCCACAAACGATGCAATCGCAACCACACTGCACACTTCCCTAACCCATCTGGACAAGAGGAATACCTATGTGAGAATGCTGTTCATCGACTACAGCTCAGCATTTAACACCATAGTACCCCCCAAACTCGTCATCAAGGCTTGATTACCAACAACGACGAGACGGCCTACAGGGAGGAGGTGAGGGCCCTCGGTGTGTGTCAGGAAAATAACCTCACACTCAACGTCAACAAAACAAAGGAGATTATTGTGGACTTCAGGAAACAGCAGAGGGAACACCCCCCTATCCACATCGACGGGACAGTAGTGGAGAGGGTAGAAAGTTTTAAGTTCCTCGGCGTACACATCACGGACAAACTGAATTGGCCCACCCACACAGACGGCATTGTGAAGAAGGCGCAGCAGCGCCTCTTCAACCTCAGGAGGCTGAAGAAATTTGGCTTGTCACCAAAAGCACTCACAAACTTTTACAGATGCACAATCGAGAGCATCCTGTCGGGCTGTATCACCGCCTGGTACGGCAACTGCACCGCTCACAACCGTAAGGCTCTCCAGAGGGTAGTGAGGTCTGCACAACGCATCACCGGGGGCAAACTACCTGCCCTCCAGGGCACCTACACCACCCGATGTCACAGGAAGGCCATAAAGATCATCAAGGACAACAACAACCCGAGCCACTGCCTGTTCACCCCGCTATCATCCAGAAGGCGAGGTCAGTACAGGTGCATCAAAGCAGGGACCGAGAGACTGAAAAACAGCTTCTATCTCAAGGCAATCAGACTGTTAAACAGCCACCACTAACATTGAGTGGCTGCTGCCAACATGCTGACTCAACTCCAGCCACTTTAATAATGGAAATGGATGTAAAAAATGTATCACTAGCCACTTTAAACAATGCCACTTAATATACTGTTTACATACCCCACATTACCCATCTCATGTGTATATGTATATACTGTACTCTATATCATCTACTGCATCTTTATGTAATACATGGATCACTAGCCACTTTAAACTATGCCACTTTGTTTACATACCCTACATTACTCATCTCATATGTATATACTGTACTCGATACCATCTACTGCATCTTGCCTATGCCGTTCTGTACCATCACTCATTCATATATCTTTATGTACATATTCTTTATCCCTTTACACTTGTGTGTATAAGGTAGCAGTTGTGGAATTGTTAGGTTAGATTACTCGTTGGTTATTACTGCATTGTCGGAACTAGAAGCACAAGCATTTCGCTACACTCGCATTAACATCTGCTAACCATGTGTATGTGACAAATAAAATTAGATTTGGTAACAGAGAGATAAAGGGAACTTAGCCAGTTTCTGTTGATGCAATTTTCCAGTCTTACTTCTGCTAGCACATGATAGCAATAAGAGGAAGAAGAATTGGGAAACTAACTGCCAATAACACAATAAACTGAACTCCGCCCAGCGGAGAGAAAATTATGAGCTTATATGGTATTAAAGTTAAGGGACATCACCCTGGGCGGGGTGAACTATAGTACGGGATAAAAAGAGAAAACACCATCTTTAGAACTGAGTGTCTTGCTTGCAAATTGCTGTAAGTGTGTTCTGCTCCGGGTTGCAATCCTTATTTAACAAAACCTCTGATCAAAGAAGTGTTCCTGTGGTCTCTAGTGTGCATAGGGCAGAATTCCCTTACAGTCCCCTAGAACCTAACATCCACCTGAACATTATTTTTCATCCACACTGACCAGACAACAGAGGGAGAGCGTACTGGAAAACTGGTAACCATGCACATCCAATTCAAATAGCTCAAAGGCTATATCGAATGACTTGCATGGTCAATTATGTCAACGCAGAGACAAAAAGGTTAGCCTACTGTTTAGATAGAATTTAAAATAATGTTCTCCACACATACTTGTTAATAATATAAAAACTCCACCAATTCACAATTACTTACCTTCTGGCCTTCCTGAAATAGTCTGGACAAGGTGTGTAAAGATCTGTTTTTAATCAGTGCACAACAAAACAAGTGGAACTAGGAGACGGTTTCAGTTGAGCATCTTCTGTGAAACTGTATTCTTGAGCCCCTCTCCTTTATCAGGGAGAGTCTCGCCCTCCCACGTCCCCGCAGAGTAGTTTATTAAAACAACTGCATGGGCGAGTGCAATGTTTTCATGAATAGGAGGAATATTGTCCAAATACGTTTCTCTGAATCTTGCGCCTAAAATCCTGTTTTTTCATCTTGCAGGATACCTACAGCAGCCCACCCACCTCCCACAGCTGCCCACCCACCACCCACAGCTGCCCCCCCACCACCCATAGCTGCACACCCACAGCTGCCCCCCCACCACCCATAGCTGCCCACCCACCACCCACAGCTGCCCACCCACCACCCACAGCTGCCCACCCACCACCCATAGCTGCCCACCCACCACCCATAGCTGCACACCCACCACCCATAGCTGCCCGCCCACCCACCACCCATAGCTGCCCGCCCACCCACCACCCATAGCTGCCCACCCACCACCCACAGCTGCCCACCCACCACCCATAGCTGCCCGCCCGCCCACCACCCATAGCTGCACACCCACCACCCATAGCTGCCCGCCCACCCACCACCCATAGCTGCCCGCCCACCCACCACCCATAGCTGCCCACCCACCACCCACAGCTGCACACCCACCACCCACAGCTTCCCACCCACAGCTGCCCACCCACCACCCACAGCTGCCCACCCACCACAGCTGCCCCCCCCCCACCAGTTAAAACAGTTATGTAACATCATTTAGAAATAGACATACAAGTTTAATAGCAGAAGAAGTCTTCTCAGTTTACTGAATGAAAGATGAGCGCATTTTGTGGACCTCATTATCAAGCAACGTAGACAGTGATTGGTAACCCCACTCCCTTACCCTGAACTTTGTAAAGATGAGGGGAAAAATAACATCTTACAAGGAATCCAAATTCATTGCCGTTCTCTCATGCAAGTCAAATGACAGACAGTTGAGGAAGTCACTGCAGACTATTGAGATGCACCCCAGGGGACTACTTCAGGGGTGTAACCTATTCCCTGTCCTCACCATCTACTACCACTAGTGTGAAGACATGACAGGCCATGCAACATGAATGATCCATTCTCTCACGGACACAGAATGATGTGTATCTTTAGCTCTGAAGATGTAGCAAAAGTCTTTCTGATGAGGTTCTACAGACACAATGCTTTTCATTTAGAAGGTGATTATACACATATGGCCTACTTACAGGCCTACATGTACATTTTGATGGAGATGTTGTGTAAAAGGCTTAATGAGATGGGCTACAAAAGCAAGTCAAGGGAAGTACAAAGCAGAAACCTTGGTGGATTTTACTGAAATATATTTGGACTACAGGGACAAAGGAGAAACAAATGAACCATTAGAACTCACTCAAAACAGACAATAGGTGGGCAAACCACACATGACAATCCCCCTAAAAAAAGTTCACAATGAATAACATTTCCTCATAATGTAAACTGAAGAGCCATATTGTTTAACCGTGAATTATTAATTTCTAGGTATTGATTTATTTCTCAGTTATGGTTCAGTCAAATATTAAAATACATCTAATTGACATGAAGAGGATGAGACTAAGGAATGTGGACAGTTTCCCTTGGACCTTTCCATCAGATGGTTTCCATAGGACAGGTAGTTTCCCTTTCGACATAATGTCCTCTACCTGGCACCTTGCTACACTACGAGGCCCACTTCCTTCTCGTGGTCCAGCAGGGAGCAGCGGTCCTGGAGAGAGGGGGTGGATGGACCTCGGCTGTCCGGCTGGCTGGAGAGGCGCTCCCAGGCACCGCGGAGGGAGGGAGGGGTGCGTCGCCGGTCGTCCAGACCCACGTGGGTGCTCACCTGGCTGGGGCTCAGGCTCTTCATGTTCCCCTGGGCTCGGAACTCATACGTCTCGATTGACGTCTTCTTATACCTGGAGCAGGAAGAAGCAGGAGAGGACTGAGGTCAGTTTTAGTAAGAGAGAGAGCAAAAGGAGGGAAGCTCCCTCTACCAAATTATGGCTTAGCGAATTGGCAAACACTGTACACTTAGAAAGAATGAGATATATTCTAACATTTGATCAAATCTGTCAGCCTTTCCTCTCTTACTTGGACCAGTCGGCGCTGTGGATTTGTACATTTTAACGCACTCTCAATTCTAATATTTTAATCTACCTATAGGCAGCATGTGCTGGCCCCGCCACCCGAGCAGTTAGGAGGGGAATAGATGGGGGAGATAAGGGGGGTGACATCTACCCTCTACCTTCTACCTGTCCTTGTTCTGTATGTCTTGTTTTGTAATATTTGTTTTGTACCCAGAACTCTGGGTCTTGTTGTTCCTGTCTGCTCTTTTATGTTTAGATAAGAATTGCAGACTTGTCTTTTATACCTATACACCATTCTGGTGCGTGTTCAATAAACAATATTTGAACGAGTAAACGAGAGTATGAGGAGGATGGGGAGAAAAGTGTAGCGACAGAGACTTGACCTGAAACGGACAAGTGGCGTGTTAATACAGGCAGAATAACGTGTGAGTGAGTAAGACAAACATGACATGAAAACATGTGGCATGTAAGGAACAGAAAAGGAGAGAAAGATTGAGACATTTACACTGTTTTCCATAAATAAAGAGGGAGTTGGAGTGGTTCCAAATAGTGAACTAGATACAGCTGAGAGGTCAAAGTGCACTGTGTTCAGTCTGTGTAGTGTTCAGTGAGTGGGCTGCTGCAACAGAGACACTCTGGACACGGTGCCCTGGGCTGTTCTACAGGCACACACTACTTTACTCAGGTTACTATGGAAACGCTTCTCAATGGACCGAGTTTACAGGGAAGAGATTGAGATTTTGGTGCATGAAAAGTGGTATAAAAATGCTTGCATGACGTCCAGTAAAAGTTCCCATCTGGGATGTTGAAAGGTATGCAAAACATCTAGGAGGGCAAGTTTGATTGGTTGAAATAAATACACAGCAAAATCCCCAACAGACAGGGAGATAGATGGAAGGACGGACAGACAGAGAAGCAGAAGCATTCACTCACAGTTTTAACAGCAGGGAAGAGATGACCACAGACACAGAGGAAGCTGCCATAGCTGCTGAACCCATCCATGGCTGTAGGACCAGACCAGCGGGCAGAAACACACCTGGATGGGTACAGTGCAACCCAGCTTTACTACATACACACACACACACACACACACACAGAACTGCACTGTTGGTGCTAGGATCACAGGCATTTTGCTACACTCGCAATAACATCTTCTAAATATGTGTATGCGACCAAAATAAAATATGATTTGTTACTGACCTGCGGCGATGGGAATCCCTACCAGGTTGTAGATGAGAGCGAAGACAAAGTTGATGCGTATCCTCTGAACAGTCTTCTTGGACAGCTCAATACAGGCCACCACGTCTAACAGATCATTCTACGTAGAACGGAGAAAACAACTCAAATCACTGAAGTTCCTTTGGGACAGAAAATACACCCAGGAGACCTCATCTCACAACACATGTAACTAGGATGTAGTTAACATCCCAACCACACCCCACTCTGCTCCTCACCCTGATCAGCACCACGTCAGCTGCCTCTATGGCCACGTCTGTGCCCGTCCCTATGGCGATGCCCACGTCGGCGCGGGCGAGGGCGGGCGAGTCGTTGACCCCGTCACCCACCATGGCCACCCTCAGACCCCTCTCCTGCAGCTCCTGCACCTTGGCCACCTTGTGGGACGGCAGCACCTCCGCAAATACCTTCCTGATGCCCACCTGGAGGAGGGACAGAGACACAATTCAGACGTGTGTGTGTGTAATGAATGCCACGCTGCTTGCTTAGCAAGTACCACTTCCTCCTGATTCAGCTCACACCAAGACTCGAACCCAGAACCTCTGTCTTGCTAGCACACGTGACGGCCCTCCCAAAGAGTCTTACCAGTCGGCACCACCATAAAATGTACAATTTGGCGGCACAAGTGGCGACCCTTCAGGCTGAGGAGTTTCCCACATCCCCATGTGCTGCACATGCATACGTGCGGTCTCTATCTTTCTCTTACCTGTGTGGCTATAGCCTTAGCAGTACGTCTGTTGTCCCCAGTGATCATGACCACCTCTATCCCCATGCTGAGTAAAGTATGGACAGCCAGGGCAGACTCGGTCTTCACTGTGTCTGCTATGGCCAACATGGCACACAGTACACCTAGGGCATAGGAAGAGGAGATGGAACATGTCCCCGACACGGAACGGTGAGGTTGACGCAGGGGATTGACACATATCCCATGTTCAGTGTATGTACCTCATAGATAAACCACTGTTGGAGTAGGACACAGTCCTGAGGGTCATAGATAAACCACTGATGGAGTAGGACACAGTCCTGAGGGTCATAGATAATCCACTGTTGGAGTAGGACACAGTCCTGAGGGTCATAGATAAACCACTGATGGAATAGGACACAGTCCTGAGGGTCATAGATAAACCACTGTTGGAGTAGGACACAGTCCTGAGGGTCATAGATAAACCACTGTTGGAGTAGGACACAGTCCTGAGGGTCATAGATAATCCACTGTTGGAGTAGGACACAGTCCTGAGGGTCATAGATAATCCACTGTTGGAGTAGGACACAGTCATGAGGGTCATAGATAATCCACTGTTGGAGTAGGACACAGTCATGAGGGTCATAGATAAACCACTGTTGAGAGACAGTTCAGGACTATTACAATATGTGTCCATAACCTGACCCAGTGGGATGTGAAGGCTTTTCTTCTGTTGGACCCCCCCCAAAAAACTACCTTCTGTGAACTAACACTCGCACTTGACTTTTTCCACTTACCAGCACTGACTCTGCTGATAGCTACTTTAATGAGGAAAAATGTACTTACTATGACTGATATGTATGTGGTTGTCCCACCTAGCTATCATGAATGCACGAACTGTAAGTCTCTCTGGATAACAGTGTCTGCTAAATTACTCAAATGTAAATGTCTGTCATTGGACTGAGACTGTACCATCTATAGCTACCAGGATGGCTGTCTGCCCCTTGGTCTCATGGCTGGACATGGCGTCATCCACGTCAGCTCCTACATGAAGCCCGTTCCGCCTTATCCACTCTCTGTTCCCGATCAGGACCGAATAGGAGGGGCTAGCAGAGGGACCTGGACAACACACAAACCACCATTAGCAATGGAGTGGACTTCAAGGCTAGACAACTTTCTACATTGTAGAATCATAGTGAAGACATCAAAACTATGAAATAACACATATGTAGTAACCATGTAGTAACCAAAAAAGTTTAAAACAAATCAAAATATATTTTATATTTGAGATTCTTCAAAGTAGCCACCCTTTGCCTTGATGACAGCTTTGCACACTCTTGGCATTCTCTCAACCAGCTTCATGAGGTAGTCACCTGGAATGCATTTCAATTAACAGGTATGCCTTCTTAAAAGTTCATTTGTGGAATTTCTTTCCTTCTTAATGCGTTTGAGCCAATCAGTTGTGTTGTGACAAGGAAGATGTGGTATACAGAAGATAGCCCTATTTGGTAAAAGACAGCTCAAATAAGAGAAACGACAGTCCACCTGTCACACCCTGATCTGCTTCACCTGTCTTTGTGCTCGTCTCCACCCCCCTCCAGGTGTCGCCCATCTTCCCCATTATCCCCTGTGTATTTATACCTGTGTTCTCTGTTTGTTTGTTGCCAGTTCGTTTTGTTCGTAAAACCTACCCGCGTTTGTTTCCCTACTCCTGCCCGTTTCTTGCTCCTGTTTTTTAGTCCTTCCTGGTTTGACCGTTCTGCCTGCCCTGACCCTGAGACTGCCTGCCGTTTTGTACCTTACCCCACCATTCTAGATTATTGACCCCTGCCTGCCCTGACCCTGAGACTGCCTGCCGTTCTGGACCCTTCACATCCTCTCTAGATTATTGACCCCTGCCTGCCCTGACCCTGAGACTGCCTGCCGTTCTGGACCCTTCACATCCTCTCTGGATTATTGACCCCTATCTGCCTTGACCTGTTGTTTGCCTGCCCCTGTTTGCATCTGGGTCTTCCCTAAAACATGATACCACTATTACTTTAAGACATGAAGGTCAGTCAATCCGGAAAATTTCAAGAACGTTGAAAGTTTCTTCAAGTGCAGTCGCAAAAGCCATCAAGCGCTGTGATGAAACTGGCTCTCATGAGGATTGCCACAGGAAAGGAAGACCCAGAGTTACCTCTGCTGCAGAGGATAAGTTTATTAGAGTTATCAGCCTCAGATTGCAGCACAAATAAATGTGTCACAGAGTTCAAGTAACAGACACATCTCAACATCAACTGTTCAGAGGAAACTGTGTGAATCAGGACTTCATGGTTGAATTGCTGCAAAGACACCACTACTAAAGGACACCAATAAGAAGAGACTTGCTTGGGCCAAGAAACATGAGCAATGGACCGGTGGAAATCTGTCCTTTGGTCTGATGAGTCCAAATTTGAGCTTTTTGGTTCCAACCACCGTGTCTTTGTGAGACGCAGTCAGTGAACGGATGATCTCCATATGTGGTTCCATGTGTTATTTTATAGTTTTAATGTCTTCACTATTATTCTACAATGCAGAAAATAGTAAAAATAAAGAAAACCCCTTGAATAAGTAGGTGTGTCCAAACTTTTGATTGGTACTGTACATCATGAGTACGACCACCAAGTAAAGGGGTAAAAACCGTGATGTTGTAAAGCAACACTGACCTGACACTGACACAGTATCGCCGACCAGGCTGCTCTCATCAGTCGTGGCCCCCTGCAGTGTGACCTGGGTATGACAGGAGTCCTGGTCACCCTCCAGCAGTACCTCCTCAATGTTAGACACCTTACAGCTGATCCCACAGCCTGGCACCGACTGGAAGTCCTTACAGGAACCCAGAACATCTGTCTCCAGCTCCTGATATACATACGGACAGGCGCTCGCTCACACTAGTTATTTATTTCATTATATTGAGCCCTTACTTCACTAGGTAAGTTGACTGTGAACATTCATTCTCATTTATATCAACGACCTGGAGAATAATTCCAGGGTAAAGTGGATAGAATGACCTGGTCTGTGTTTATACAGCGGCTAAAGCACAGATACCTGGTAGATATCAATGAAATACCCTCACCTCTTTGCAGTGCTTGGCCACAGCCATCCCCAGTGGGTGTTCACTGCTGGCCTCCGCTGTGCCCACCAGTGCCAGGACCTTACGCAGGGGCAGCCGTGCCCTCTCCCACAGCACCAACACCCTGGTCACCCGCGGGACACCGTTAGTGATGGTGCCCGTCTTATCAAACATCACCGCACCGATCTGAATGGGAGGAAAGGAGGGAGCGGACAACACTGTCATTTTCTGTCTGTGTTACTGCTGGTAGCTTTAGCTGTGGCTTTTAGGGTTAGAGCAGTGGAAAATGCCTGTCATACATGTTCAACTTCACACTAAGTCACCATAACCGACTCTACCCTGTACCCGGCCCACAATACAGTTTGGAAAACAGCTTCACACTAAGTCACCATAACCGACTCTACCCTGTACCCGGCCCACAATACAGTTTGGAAAACAGCTTCACACTAAGTCACCATAACCGACTCTACCCTGTACCCGGCCCACAATACAGTTTGGAAAACAGCTTCACACTAAGTCACCATAACCGACTCTACCCTGTACCCGGCCCACAATACAGTTTGGAAAACAGCTTCACACTAAGTCACCATAAACGACTCTACCCTGTACCCGGCCCACAATACAGTTTGGAAAACAGCTTCACACTAAGTCACCATAACCGACTCTACCCTGTACCCGGCCCACAATACAGTTTGGAAAACAGCTTCACACTAAGTCACCATAACCGACTCTACCCTGTACCCGGCCCACAATACAGTTTGGAAAACAGCTTCACACTAAGTCACCATAACCGACTCTACCCTGTACCCGGCCCACAATACAGTTTGGAAAACAGCTTCACACTAAGTCACCATAACCGACTCTACCCTGTACCCGGCCCACAATACAGTTTGGAAAACACTGGACGTTTAGGGGAAGTATGTTTCGGTTGGGAGGTAGTAAATAGAGGTGCATTGCCTTGTGGGCCATCTCCAGCGGTTCCCCTCCCTTGATGAGGATGCCGTTCTGGGCTCCGACCCCCGTGCCCACCATGACAGCTGTCGGGGTCGCCAGGCCCAGAGAGCAGGGGCAGGCGATGGACAGGACTGTGATGGAGGCCTGGAAGGCGAAGCGGACAATAACATCTGTCTTGGGGATGTTCTCATCGTAACCCTGTGAGGTTGAAACACACAAACAGAAACACACAAACACTATGATTCAGAACTGGTCTTTTCATTCAGAAAGTACATCAATGCCATAAGGCTTTGTTAGGAGTTTGATAAGCTCTTGTGGTTACTCACAGGAAAGTACTCCTTCACAACATGGAAGTTGACAAAGCCGATCACCAGCCAGACCAGCAGTGTTAGCACTGAGGCAATGACTATGAAGGGTACAAAGTAGCCACTCAGCCTGTCTGCAAACTGCTGGATGGGGGCCTAGTCCAACAAGAGATGTTTCAGATACTTAGAAAATATAATAAGTAACTGATTATATTGTAACTTACACAGGTAATTGTAGCCTACAATCAAAGATGTCCCGTCTTGACCTTGGCCATAAAGTGGTTTGTTTACCTTGGATGTCTGTGCCTCCTCCACTAGTTTGACTATCTGACAGAGGGTGGTGTCTGCTCCTACGTGGGTGGCCTGCAACAGTAGAGATCCGTGGGCGTTGATGGAGCCAGCTATCACTGAACTGCCGGGCTTCTTACTCACAGGCATGGGCTCACCTGACCACAGAGAGAACATTGACCACCCCATCAACCATGGTAGACCACCAAAGAACCACAATGACTACCAGCAACCACCGATACAGACTACTAAATGACCACAATGACTACCAGCAACCACCGATACAGACTACTAAATGACCACAATGACTACCAGCAACCACCGATATAGACTACTAAATGACCACAATGACTACCAGCAACCACCGATACAGACTACTAAATGACCACAATGACTACCAGCAACCACCGATACAGACTACTAAATGACCACAATGACTACCAGCAACCACCGATACAGACTACTAAATGACCACAATGACTACCAGCAACCACCGATACAGACTACTAAATGACCACAATGACTACCAGCAACCACCGATACAGACTACTAAATGACCACAATGACTACCAGCAACCACCGATACAGACTACTAAATGACCACAATGACTACCAGCAACCACCGATACAGACTACTAAATGACCACAATGACTACCAGCAACCACCGATACAGACTACTAAATGACCACAATGACTACCAGCAACCACCGATACAGACTACTAAATGACCACAATGACTACCAGCAACCACCGATACAGACTACTAAATGACCACAATGACTACCAGCAACCACCGATACAGACTACTAAATGACCACAATGACTACCAGCAACCACCGATACAGACTACTAAATGACAACGATCGTCGTTAGTGAATAGAGTCATGCACCTAGATTTTCAATGCATTTCTCCACACTAGGTGGGTCATGTAGTGGTATTTTGCTACTGTTAAATAAAAAAAGGTGCATTTACATGCCTTTACCCTTCACTGCAACACAGTCAATCACCAATAGACCACAAAAGGACCATAATGACAGTAAACCACTACGGCCCATTGGCTTCCCAACAAAACGGTTCTTACCTGTGATGAGGGACTCATCTGCCATGGAGCTTCCCTCGATCACCTTCCCGTCCACGGGGAACTTTCCCCCAGGCACCACCTTCACTATGTCTCCTCTCTGGACCAGCTCCACCGACACCTGCTCCTCACTGACACACACAGCACGTACGCACACAGCACAGACACAGTACTGATTTATTGTGGTGAAATATTCTCAGAATAGTTTATGGACACAGCTTTAAACAGATTGTAAAGAAATCATGGCTAAGGCAGGTTTGATTATATGAGGCCACTATAAAAATAAACATCACATAAAATAAACATATTTTTCCACAAGTGTTCACTGTGGGAAAATGAAGCTGGGTTTAGGTTCACCTGAGGATGGAGTGGTCAGGACCTAACGTGACCACAGTGGCATCAGTAGCTTGCAGTGACATCAGCTTGGCCAGTGCTTCAGATGTCTTACTCTGCAGAACAGGAACAGGACACACAGAGACAATGACATGAGTGGGTGTTGATTAAACCTGGGAATTACCAGCCGACCTCAGCATAAGTCTTCAGCCTGTAGTCTGGTGATTGCTTTCCCACACTGACACCATAATAACACATAATCTGTAATCATAATATGACCATAAATGCCACAAAAACTGATCAGATATGACCTAGAATAACCCCCTGGGGATCCACCATCCATAAAGCTGAGAGCAACAGAAGTACTTCCAACCAAAAGGACTTTAGCTGTGGTCCAGGTAAAGGAAAGTGGAATGAAACCCGCATAACTAATCGTAGGAGAAACACTAGAATTGAGTAGAGTAGAATAGAGTGGAATAGAGTAGAATAGACAGAGTAGAGTAGAATAGAGTAGAATGGAATAGAGTAGAAAATAATAGAGTAGAATGGAATAGAGCAGAGTAGAATACAATTGAGTAGAGTAGAACAGAGTAGAATATAATGGAATAGAGTAGTGTAGAATAGAGTAGAATGGAATAAAGTACAGTAGAGTAGAATGGAATAGAGTACAGTGGAGTAAAAATAATAGAGTAGAATGAAATAGAGGTCAGTAGAATGGAATAGAGTACAGTAGTGTAGAATGGAATAGAGTACAATAGAGTAGAAAATAATAGAGTAGAATGGAATAGAGCAGAGTAGAGTAGAATACAATTGAGTAGAATATAATAGAATGGAATAGAGTAGAATATAGCATAATAGAATAGAGTAGAGTAGAATAGAGTAGGGTAGAATAGCCTTACCTTTGCTATGTGCTCCAGCCACCGGCCCAGGGCGATGAAGACGAAGAGCATGGGCGGGGTGTCAAAGAAGGTGACAGGGCTCTGATTGGCTCTCTCTGCCATCGCCACAATGAGGACCACAACTGAGTAGATGTAGGCGATGGAGGTTGCCAGGACGATGAGGACGTCCATGTTAGCCGTGCGGTGTCTCAACGAGCGGTACGCCTGGATGTAGAAATAACGACCCCCGAAGATCTGATGGAGGAGTAGGATGTGGGGGAGGGAAAGAGGAGGAGAGAGAGAGAGCAAGAGACAGAGAGAGATTGAGAAAGAGAGGTATGAAGAGAGAGAGCGAGAGACCGAGAGAGATTGAGAAAGAGAGGTATGAAGAGAGAGAGCAAGAGAGACAGAGATTGAGAAAGAGAGGTATGAAGAGAGAGAGACAGAGAGATTGAGAAAGAAGTATGAAGAGAGAGACAGAGAGAGATTGAGAAAGAAGTATGAAGAGAGAGAGAAATGTGACTTACAGTTATTATATAATGGACTACGACATACAGTAGATCAGCAGTATCAGGGCTTGGTAGGGTCCTATTGTATCTGGGGGTCACAGACACATCTACAGTACTGAGACTGAGACAGTATCCGGGCTTGGTAGGGTCCTATAGTATCTGGGGGTCACAGACACATCTACAGTACTGAGACTGAGCCAGTATCAGGGCTTGGCAGGATCCTATAGTATCTGGGGGTCAAAGACACATCTACAGTACTGAGACTGAGCCAGTAGCAGAGCTTGGTAGGGTCCTATTGTATCTGGGGGTCGAAGACACATCTACAGTACTGAGACTGAGCCAGTAGCAGGGCTTGGTAGGATCCTATAGTATCTGGGGGTCACAGACACATCTACAGTACTGAGACTGAGCCAGTAGCAGGGATAGGTAGGGTCTTAGTATACCTGGACAGGTGTACAGAGCAGGAAGAAGGCCAGGTTGAGGAGGGAGAGGCCTGGGAGAAGGTTCTGCTCCTCGGGCATAGAGCCACCGTGTTCCCCGTGCTGACTGTCCATCACCATCATGTAGATCATCAAGCCCATCACTGGCACCCCAAACACCAGACTGAACAGGAACGAGTTCTTCCACCTGGAACACACACACACACGCAGGACGCATGCAGAGAGGAGAGTGTGTTAAATCAATTCAAGGTTGATTCAAAAACACGTATCTCAAGTCAAAATCGACAGAGGACCAAAACAGATACTTACTGTTGAATCTCTTCCCCATGATCCAGGTTGTTCCCAAAGCCTTCAGCTTTCATTAGAGACGCCCCAAAGCCCAGCCCCTAGAACAGACAGAGTTACTACAGTTGTAAATATGGGTAAGAATATGTACCAAGACTGTAATGGCACAATGTGAATATATAGGTGATCAAAACAATTACAAGATGTTGGTGATGGAAAAACAAATGTAGCAACCAAATTTAAAGAGACATGGCAGCAAAGTCAACTTCTGGCTAGCTACCTCAATCATTCTGATGATGTCACGAGCTCCAAGCACTTCTGGGTCAAACTTGATCTGGGCTTTATTGGTTGCCAGTGCAACTGAGGCTTCTAGAATCCCTTTGGTCCTGGTGAGTTTGGACTCAATGTTATGGACACATGACGCACATGTCATCCCAGTTACCTACACATGAGATGAGCAAAACAAATTTAAACTTAATGCAGCTGTACCAGACAATCCGTTGGCCCAATGTAGTACTGGACTAAACATCAAAGAAAATGTATTTAGCCAAGCATAGAAATGTATTTAGCCAAGCATAGAAATGTATTTAGCCAAGCATAGAAATGTATTTAGCCAAGCATAGAAATGTATTTAGCCAAGCATAGAAATGTATTTAGCCAAGCATAGAAATGTATTTAGCCAAGCATAGAAATGTATTTCTTCTTTCTCCATGTTGTCTCAGCCAATGAGAGGACTCACAGAGAGGTCCAGTTTCCCATCCATAACAGCATTGTCCTCTATCAGTGTGGCACCGAAGCCTAGACCCTCTATGAGCTGTGTTATCCGCTTGGCATCAACAATACCAGGGTCATACTTCACCTCCGCCTTACCAGCCATGAGGGCAACCAGCACTGAGATGACACCTGGAACACACAATGTTGTGCAGTTAACCCCTAACCAGGGAAAGTGGCATCACCACAAAATACTTGTTTATCCTCATGATAGAAACTGTACTGCCAGGTCAAGCCTTCTGCTTAGTGACTCTATGGGAAATGATAGTGACCTAAAGGATAACATCACCCACCTCTGTGTTTGACTAAGTTCCTCTCAATGTTGGCCACACAGGAGGCACAGGTCATGCCTGTCACACGGATGAAGCACTTCTGAACCTTCCCCTCCTCATCAGCAGTGGCCATCTTGGTAGAGCCAGAGCTACCGTTAATGGAAGTCTTGGTAGAGCCAAAGCTACTGTGAGCCATTCTGGGGGAGTGGGGGGAAAGGGGAGTCTTTCGTCTTTGAAGGGGAGGGGTTGGTAGAGTTTCTGCAGAACCAGATTCTTCAGGAGAAAAGAACACAACATACACTGCTCAAAAAAATAAAGGGAACACTAAAATAACACATCCTAGATCTGAATGAATGAAATATTCTTATTAAATACTTTTTTCTTTACATAGTTGAATGTGCTGACAACAAAATCACACAAAAATTATCAATGGAAATCAAATTTATCAACCCATGGAGGTCTGGATTTAGAGTCACACTCAAAATTAAAGTGGAAACCCACACTACAGGCTGATCCAACTTTGATGTAATGTCCTTAAAACAAGTCAAAATGAGGCTCAGTAGTGTGTGTGGCCTCCGCGTGCCTGCATGACCTCCCTACAACGCCTGGGCATGCTCCTGATGAGGTGGCGGGTGGTCTCCTGAGGGATCTCCTCCCAGACCTGGACTAAAGCATCCGCCAACTCCTGGACAGTCTGTGGTGCAACGTGGCGTTGGTGGATGGAGCGAGACATGATGTCCCAGATGTGCTCAATTGGATTCAAGTCTGGGGAACGGGCGGTCCATAGCATCAATGCCTTCCTCTTGTAGGAACTGCTGACACACGCCAGCCACATGAGGTCTAGCATTGTCTTGCATTAGGAGGAACCCAGGGCCAACCGCACCAGCATATGATCTCACAAGGGGTCTGAGGATCTCATCTTGGTACCTAATGGCAGTCAGGCTACCTCTGGCGAGCACATGGAGGGCTGTGCGGCCCCCCAAAGAAATGCCACCCCACACCATGACTGACCCACCGCCAAACCGGTCATGCTGGAGGATGTTGCAGGCAGCAGAACGTTCTCCACGGCGTCTCCAGACTCTGTCACGTCTGTCACATGTGCTCAGTGTGAACCTGCTTTCATCTGTGAAGAGCACAGGGCGCCAGTGGCGAATTTGCCAATCTTGGTGTTCTCTGGCAAATGCCAAACGTCCTGCACGGTGCTGGGCTGTAAGCACAACCCTCACCTGTGGACGTCGGGCCCTCATACCACCCTCATGGAGTCTGTTTCTGACCGTTTGAGCAGACACATGCACATTTGTGGCCTGCTGGGGGTCATTTTGCAGGGCTCTGGCACTGCTCCTCCTGCTCCTCCTTGCACAAAGGTGGAGGTAGCGGTCCTGCTGCTGGGTTGTTGCCCTCCTACGGCCTCCTCCACGTCTCCTGATGTACTGGCCTGTCTCCTGGTAGCGCCTCCATGCACTGGACACTACGCTGACAGACACAGCAAACCTTCTTGCCACATCTCGCATTGATGTGCCATTCTGGATGAGCTGCACTACCTGAGCCACTTGTGTGGGTTGTAGACTCCCTCTCATGCTACCACTAGAGTGAAAGCACCGCCAGCATTCAAAAGTGACCAAAACATCAGCCAGGAAGCATAGGAACTGAGAAGTGGTCTGTGGTCACCACCTGCAGAACCACTCCTTTATTGGGGGTGTCTTGCTAATTGCCTATAATTTCCACCTGTTGTCTATTCCATTTGCACAACAGCATGTGACATGTATTGTCAATCAGTGTTGCTTCCTAAGTGGACAGTTTGATTTCACAGAAGTGTGATTGACTTAGAGTTACATTGTGTTGTTTAAGTGTTCCCTTTATTTTTTTGAGCAGTGTATTAACAAGACCGTTGGTTGGATGGGTTATGCATGGATGGAGAGAGAGTGCTTTCAGTGTAAGGGGGGTGACATAAAATAACCAAACCGGTTCATAATCCGTTTATAAGCTTGTTTTACTGGCCCCAAGTCTGGGTAATTCAAGAACACTTGATGCCACACTAGAAAGCACACTTGTCTTGTTTCCAAGGAGACCTGTGCCCAAGTGCTGCATACTCTCCACCAATAGCAAGGCTGGATGGAAATAGAATGCTTTGAACAGCATTGTCCATTGAAAGCAGTATTACTGTATGCCCACTGCTGTGAGACTGCCAATTTGGTGAGTTTGGAATGTTGAAGTAATCTATTTCTCTGCATTCTGTACAACGATGTACCTACTCAGTTGAGCCCCCCTCCCCATATTACATGAATGAAATGTCTGATTAGAAAAGTGTAGTTGTGATTTTTGTTCAAGGTGAAATAAACATATTAAGCATACCTATGAGTGAAGCATCAAATCCCATGTCTTCAATGGCTGCCCTTAGTTCCTCTGGCTGAGTCAGACTGGGGTCAAAGGTGACGGTCCCCTGTTCCTCCTTTAATGACACCGCTATAGAACACACCCCAGTCATCTCAGAGATCTTGCCCTCTATGGACTGGACACATGAATTACAGGTCATCCCTACAATCCCAATGACAGACGTCTGAGTCAGTGAATCCAAGATGGAGGATGACACAGGTGTCTCCCCTTGACCACAATCTATACTTGTGTCTTTGTTCGTAAGAGTCGCACCAAATCCCATGTTCTCAATCTGTTCCTTTACCTCCTCAGATGTCACTATGTGGGGCTGAAATTGTACTACTGCCTCTTGATCGCTCAGAGACACCTTGATGTGCAGAACCCCAGGCAGAGTCCCTATCCGTCCCTCGATGGAGCGCACACAGGACTGGCATGTCATACCCTTCACCCTGATCCTCGTCAGGGACTCTGTGGCCTCCGTCTCCCCGATCTTAGTCACCTCTTCCCCAGCCACGTCCACGACGCTGTAGCCCATGGCCTGGATCTCCATAGATAACTCCCTGGTAGAGATAGATGATGCGTTATAATCCACCTGAGCCAGGCCACTGGCCACAGAGAAGTTGACAGACACCACTCCCTTCAGGCTAGCGATGTGGCTCTCGATGGCCTGGATGGAGGACTTGGGGGTGAGGCCAGAGAGCTGGAAAACAGCCCGGGAGAGGGCCTTAGGTTGGGGGTAGAGCTCACTCTGACTCCCAGGCTCGTAGGCCAGGTTCTCATAGGTCCGCTTCTGGGAACACCAGGCCTCACAGGGACACATCTTCTCCTTAAGAGAGGGTCAGAGAGGTAGAGGACGAGAGCAAGAGAGAGAGAACAGATTGAGATGCACATACTTGATCATGTCAGTTATATGTAGGCTCAGTGTTTTCAGAAGTCGAAGCAGCAACGTTTTTTATAGCCCTTTAAATACTGGCTGCCATGAAAAGCTGATTGCAATCAGCTCCTTGAAATCTTGAGTTAGATTTGTGACCGGCCCTTAAAAAGGCTTGAAGCAGAGGACAAGTTAGGTCACCACTGCTTCACAATGAATTCTCCAATGTCAACATCGTTAGTGGCCCACTCTGGGAACGTACAGTACTTCTGGTCATCCACTGTATGAGGATGGAGCACACAGACCAGAGACTGCTGGTGTAAAACAAAGGTGTTGAAAGACCCATGGATTACTAGAAGCTCCAGGACCACGTGACCATAAGTAACCCTGCTCACACGGTAACAATGTGACTCTGCTTAGAGTCAACGCTCATCTGGATCTGACACCCAGGCTGAGAGGAGGAGAGGAGAGGCCAGGGAGCATTCGGTGCATTGGCAGTCATTGTGAACACTACCAATGCCATTTTGTAATATGGTAAAACTGCAGTCTACCATACAATAAGAAATAACACCACCTCACCTGATCAATATGAACTCCTGACCTTGTGTCACATGTGGGCAATACATTTTTACAATATTTGTTTCATTACTGTATATTAGCCTACATTACTGTATATTAGCTTACATTACTGTATATTAGCCTACATTACTGTATATTAGCCTACATTACTGTATATTAGCCTACATTACTGTATATTAGCCTACATTACTGTATATTAGCTTACATTACTGTATATTAGCTTACATTACTGTATATTAGCCTACATTACTGTATATTAGCCTACATTACTGTATATTAGCTTACATTACTGTATATTAGCCTACAGTACTGTATATTAGCCTACATTACTGTATGTCCTATGAGGAAAGCCACAGCTCACACTGTCTGTTAAACAAATACTAAGATATTCCATGTTTGTTGATGGGAATGTCAACCGAGAGAGAGCTTTCTATGTACAGTAGTTACCTCAAACCAACGGGTCAAGGGATAGATGTGATATGAACACACAACATGGTCTGACTTTCGTGGCTCAAAACAATATTTTCACAGATTTCAAATACATCAACTCAGAATTTATAAATAAATTCCGAATTTTTGTGAGCAGTATAACGCCATACATGTATATCTAAAATGGGAATATACATTTAAATTTAAACAGTTAAGAAACCGGTCAGTTAGTGTTTCTTACCTTTAGTTCAGCCTGATTTGCTTCCCTCCCATGGTCTGCGGTTTGTCCGTCTGGTACAGCTGTCCTAACAGCGCAAGGCGACTGACATTCAACCATACAAACCTCAACCTGTCCCACGACTGACGGCTTCGAAACATATTTAGTAAGGCTACTTATCGGATTTTGCGAAAACATGGTCACTTCTCTGTGGTTCTTTATTTGTTTCTCACAACACCCAGAGAGGGCAAAAGTTCGTGGTTCACGTTTCTATTAGGCAACACGCCACTATAATGTCAGAGAGCGCATAGTGCAGAGCTGTGCACATGATTGAAGTCCAGTCGCACTGCTTGCGGTTACCTCTGTCTCTGGCAATGCCTTTCTTTTGCGCCCAGCTCTTGGACAAATCGAATTTCATTCGTCACATGCTTCATTAACAACAGGTGTAGACTAACTGTGATATTATTACTTACGGGCCCTTCCCAACAATGCAGAGAGAAATAAAAATATATAAATAACGGTCAATTAATAACACGTAATAATACAAGTAAAAAAAGCAGTGGGCACGTGAATGATCACAACAATTCACAGCACAGCTGTGGAACCCCCACAATAACACGGAAACCCATGACAGTGTTTCACTGGGCACTTAGTTTGGTGATTGTGTTACTGTATTGTAGTGCAGATACGGCGTGTATTGTAGATCATTTACCTGGCTAGAAGAGGACGCGCGCAAAGCCCCTCCCGTTGCACTTTATACTGGAAACGAGTGCAACAACGTAGCAAACTCGGTGCTGTGTCATGTATTAGCTACAAACATGCATATATAATCCTAAACTCACACCTTCAGCATAGCCTAGCCTAAACCTACTCTGTGAATTGAAAATAACCTTTTCATAATGGTAAATGCATAAAAATAACTTGTCGTTATTTTTCAATTACACTAATACATACAGTTGTTTAATTGTCATACTATAATGTTTAAAAAAAAAAAAAAGTTAATTGCAGAAGCAGATAATATAAATATGTCTGCGATATGAGTATGACATACTATTCAACAACAATGTCACACATAATATATATTGAATAAAGGCTCTATGAAGGATATTAATGAATGTCCCGACAACCCATATGCTTGAAGTTGTCTCAAATATAGCACAACTGTCTATTGTCTATTGACCCAAGCCATTGATCAGAGTATAGAGATTTTCTGAATTTAGAAGTAGTCTGAAGCCTGATAATAACATGAACATGTAAACACATAGAGGTAACACTGTATCCAGATTACTCACATAGTTCAGGTAATTCCTCATCCACTTAGTGGGCCATGTGGATCCATACATGGTAAACTTCCAGTTGGATCAGGGGCCTTCTGCAGTCTTCTTCAGAGAACGGATCTGAAGGCAAGACAACAATGGACAACTCCAGTCCGAACAGGATGAGCCACATGACACAAGTCACAGTTATCCAATTTTGTCTGTAATGGATGATGTCAACTCTAAACTATCACATCACTGGAATGCTGGAGTGCTTGACTTCATGGAAAGAGAAAGCTATAGTATAAACCAATAGAGTTTGATAGAGTGTGATTATAAAAGTCCACATAGTCATAGTTAGGGGGGTGTAGGTTTACCTTGGCAGCTTTTGGTGACAGTTATTAGATATTGGCGACTATGGCCTGGCTGACAATAATGGATTCATTGTGGCAGGCATTGGTGCTATTCAATCTATATTGACATATCAACAAACATTGCTCAACCCAGTGCAACCAGCTTCAATAAAATACAATACTCTTCAATGAAACAAATCTAGGTTACATTTCCCAATATATCCCAATTTTAGATGACCAATAAGCCAATAATAGGTGAATTCTCATGACTTCCATGGCAGTTGTTTAAAATGTGGATTAATTCCAAGCCAAACAAGAATATAGAAGACTCAGAGGTCACAGACCTTGACGAACAGCTCACATTCACCCTAACATTCTCCTCTGAGCCATGCATCAGTGATTTGAACAGATCCTCGGGTTTATAGGCCACACAATGAAGCCTTTGACTGACTCCTACTGAATGCTCCTTCAATTCCAAATATAAACCTGCAAGTAAAGGTTGGAGAGTTGTGGGAGAGATATAGGATGGATCTTTTGGGATTGTATCACTTATGTTGGTTACACGGAACTAAGTATTTCTGTTTTCATACTTCCATGGACTCACATGATGTATTTTTTCTGCAGTCCCATCACAATACAATTTATCTTAGATTATAGACATTTGTTTTTTCTGGCGCTTTCTTTTTGTATGTTTTTTTTCTTCTTAAACAAACAGCCTACCTATTAGAACCACGCAAGCGTTCTATCACATTCTAATGAGTATTTTATCACTTTCTTTCTGGTTGCTTTTATTTTGAAACGTCAATTAAACCGGAAGTTCTCGTATACACGTGGTCTGAAGCAGAACATATACAAGTAACAAAACATTGGAGTTAGCTAGCTAACTTTCTCGGGAGTTTTGTGAAATGGACTCAGCTGGTGCTATCGATTAAGTATAAGACAGTCATCTTGACCGAAATATAAAGTAAACCAAGGACATTACAATGTTTGGATGTTTGGTTGCTGGTAGATTGGTAAGTATGGAACTTGCTAACGGCAGCAAGCTAACTTGGGACTGAAATGACAGCTAACTACACATTTGGTATGAAGGAACAATGTGTTATTGTATTCCCGGCTGCTGACTGGTCATTTCTACTCGTAGGCTACATATACCCATTGATTCTTGAACAATATAGCTAGTTATACATGCTCTAACAGAGACAGAGGTTTTGTGTACATTGTTTAGCTTGTACAACTTTTCTTACCGTAGTTAGCTAGTATCATAACCCAAATTGTACTCAAATGTTTGTTGTTTTGGGGTGTCATTCTAAACAGAAAATGTATAGCTGACAGGGTACATGGACTTGCAAGCATGGCTGTCTATGAATGTAAGAGTCCCAAAAGAGATACATCATGATGTCCCTACCAGAGGCAGGTGGGAGGAGCTATGTGGACAAGCTCATTGTAATGTGTAATGGCTGGAATGGAATTCGTGGAACGGTATCAAACATATGGAAACCAAGTTTGACTCCGTTCCATTCCATCCATTGAGTCCATCCTCCTACAGCTCCTCCCACCAGCCTCCACTGGTCCCTACCTACCCCAATTATCAGTTGACCAAAAAAATGGCAGGGTCAAACTGCTGAAATACAGAAACAGATTGTGCCTTTAATTAAATGAAAAGTACCTCTTGAAATAACTCCAGCTCAAGTAGGAGTCACAATTGTCTTTTAGGTCCAGACTGACGCCCAGCAGGTTGCTGGTGACAAGTTTGTCTTCAACCTACCAGACTATGAGAATGTGAACCATGTAGTGGTGTTCATGTTGGGCACAGTGCCTTTCCCTGCGGGGATGGGTGGAGCCGTCTACTTCTCCTTCCCGGACCCTGTCGGTGGGCAGGTCTGGCAGCTCCTGGGTTTCATCACCAACGACAAACCAAGTGCCATCTTTAAAATATCTCAATTAAAACCAGGTGAGTATCATTCAAATGTATTTAATAAAGCCCGTCTTTCATTAGTAGTTGTCACAAGGTGTTTTTTCAGTATGTGTGTTTTAGTGCTAAAACAATAGTTGGGTAAACTGTGATCGCCAGTTGTGGTGGGGAAAAAAGAACCCTTCCTCTTCTTTCAATGCATTTTCTTGCAAAAGGTGGGTAAACTGTTGAGCAAAAGTTACACATCATTGGTGTTTCTGCTGTCTTCCTATAGGTGAGGGTGGAGAGCATCCATTTGGAGTTATGACAGTACCTCGGCTTGCCTCCGTGGCCCAAGTTGGTGTGTCTATTGAGCCTTTGGAGCAGCTGGTCCAGCAGACGCCTGTATCAGGTGCCACTGTGTGGGCTGTTGACTCCTTTATGCAGGTTAGAGCATTATGGGTGCTTTGCAGTGTACATAACCAGTGAAAGTAACTGTCCTTTGATAATATGTATACGAGTCAATACTCAAGCTGCTTGGTTTGATTGCTGTGTACCAGGAACACGGGTGTATTTATAGTGCCTATGGAAAGTCTACACCCCCTTCAACTTTTTTCACCTTGCTTTTAAAGTGATAGATTTCATTCAATTGTTTTGTAATTGAGCTACACAAAATACTGTCAGTGAAAATAAAATTCTACACGTGTAAAAAAAACAAAAAACCTAACTAAACTATAGTTGTTGCATATGTATTCATTCACCCCTTTGTTTAGGCAAGCCTAAATTAGTCCAGAAGTCAGATTTGGTTTAACATATCACAAGTTATATGGACTCACACGATTTACATTGTTTTTAATGACTACACTTTCCTCTGTCCCTCATACATATATCTGTAAGGTCCATCAGTCATGTATTGAATTTCAAGCACAGATTAAACTACAAAGACCAAGTAGCTTTTTCGAAAGCCTCAAAGGGCAGTGATTGGGAGATGGGTAACAATAACAAATCAGATATTGAATATCTCTTTAATCATGATAAAGTTAATTATGCTGTGGATGATGTATTAAACCAGGTATTCCCAAACTGGGGTACGTACGTGCAATGCCATCGGGGGTACACCAAATAAAAATGTGATTTCACATTTTTAAAAAGTCCATTTATATTTTCCAACAGGGCTGTACATTTGGGTGAGTTTTTTTTCTCTTACCTGAGTAGCCTCTCTTCACTGCCAAAAAATAAAATAAACCATCTAGCGTTTAGTGAAATAACAACACTGTCAAATACAGGTAGCCTAGTCAAATAATTTACATTAGTCTCTCGTGGAAATTCCACTAATGGTCCGTATGTAGCCAAACATAGCTGCTGCTCATTCCGTTTGCTGGAAAATGGATAAATGGTCAAATTTAAAAAAGGCCCGTGTCCATAACCTGCCCAGGGACTGCGGTTGAAAATTAGCCGGCTGGCTAAAACCGGCACTTTTACTGAAACGTTGATTAATGTGCACTGTCCCTGTAAAAATAAAAAATAAATAAAAATAAATATAATAGACACATACCAGCTCTACTGTTACTACCAGCAGTACTAAACCTGCACCTGTCAACAACAAGTTGGTCTGCTTCCACGAGCACATCCAATGCTAGCATCAGTAATTCTACATTTGTTGTTAGACCAGCTAGCATGGATGTGAATCTGATGCAGCCGAAGAGCTACTGCCCCCTTCTCCGGGAAAGCACCGAACAGACAGGGACATTGGACCATCGAAGAGGCGCAAATATGATGAGAACTACATTGATTTGGGGTTCACTTATTGGGAGTAGTGCCTTTCCTCAGCCACAGTGTGTTATATGTGCAAAAGTAAACCTTCACTCTTGCGCAGACATTAGACAACAGACAGACAACAGATACCATTAATAAGGGGCCAGAAGCGTCTTATATGGTGAGCTACCGAGTAGCTAGGACAGGCAAGCACCATACTATTGTGGAGGACTTAATTCTTCCTGCTGCTGCAGATATGGCTGGAACAATGCTGGGGGAAAAGGTCCAAAAAACTATACAGACAATGACTTCATCGAACAACACTTTCACGGCGCATCAGTGACATGGCAGGAGATGTTTTGAAACCATTACTGCTTTGCATACAAGCCAGTGAATATGTGTTACAGCTGGATGAGACATAACTGGCCTGGCACATGTCCGTTATATTTATGGGGGGTCAATTAAGGAAGACATCCTCTTCTGGAAACCAGTAGAGGATATTTTTAAAGTGCTGGACAGCTTTGTGACATCAAATGGACTTTGGTGGTCAAGATGTGTTGGTATCTGTACTGATGAAGAAAAAGCCATGACAGCGAGACATAGTGGAGTGGTAACGCGTGTGCAAGCAGTTGCTCCCGATGCCACTTGGGTACACTGCAGCATCTACCGAGAGGCTCTTGCTGCCAAGGGAATGCCTGACAGCTTGAAAGACGTTTTGGACACCACAGTGACAATGGTTAACTTTGTTAAAGCAAGGCCTCTGAACTCGTGTATTTTCTGCATTATGCAATGATATGGGCAGCGACCATGGAACGCTTTTACAACATACAGAAGTGCGCTGGTTTTCAAGGGGCAAAGTATTGACATGTTTTTTGAATTGAGAGACAAGCTTAGTTATTTTCTGACCATAATTTTCACTTGTCTGACTGCTAGCATGATGACGAGTTGGTCAGTCGTGTGACATATCTGGGTGATTTAAATCCTCGCCTGAATGATCTGAATCTGGGATTACAGGGACTCTCCGCAACTATATTCAATGTGCAGGACAAAATAGAGGCTATGATTAAGAAGTTGGAGCTCTTCTCTGTCTGCATTAACATGGACAACTATATTCAATGTGCGGGACATAGAGGCTATGATTAAGAAGTTGGATATCTCTGTCTGCTTTAACAAGGACAACACACAGGTCTTTCCATCATTGTATGATTTGTGTGCAAATGAACTCAAGCTTCCGGACAATGTCAAATGTGATATAGCGAATCACCTGAGTGAGTTGGGTACGCAAATACACAGGTACTTTCCCCGAAACACATGACACAAACAACTGGATTCGTTATCCCTTTCATGCCCTGCCTCCAGTCCACTTACCGATATCTGAACAAGAGAGTCTCATCGAAATTGCATTCATGTGGTTCAGTGAAAATTTTATCAGAAGCCTGCGCTCAGAGTATCCTGCCCTAGCAAATCGCACTGTTAAGACTCTGCCCTTTGCAACCACGTACCTATGTGAGAGTGGATTCTCGGCCCTCACTAGCATGAAAACTAAATACTGGCAGACTATCCGTGGGAAATTATTTAAGACAAATTCTCTCCAATACAACCCAACATTGCAGAGTTATGTCCATCCTTTCAAGCACACCCTTCTCATTAACCTGTGGTGAGTTATTCACAATTTGATATGTAAGATGGTTAAATAAAGAGCAAAATTATATTATTTGTGCCCTGGTCCTATAAGAGCTCTTTGTCACTTCCCACGAGCTGGGTTGTGACAACCCACACTCATTCTTATGTTTAATAAATGTATTGTATAGTGTGTGTGTGGCAGGCTTACAATGATGGCAAAAAACAACATTTGAGAGCACGCTGACCCTGGTGCTAGAGGGGGTACGCAGCTGGAGGTTGAATGTTTGAAGGGGTACGGGACTATTAAACATTTGGGAACCACTGTATTAAACCACCCAAATACATCAAAGATGCAGTCGTCCTTCTGAACTGAGCTGCAGGACAGGAAGGAAACTGCTCAGTGATGTCACCATGAGGCCATTGCTGATTTTAAAACCGCTACAGAGTTCAATGGCTGTGATGGGAGAGAACTGAGGATAGATCAACAACATTGTAGTGATCCCATGACCTAAATTAGAGTGAAAAGAATACAAATACACAGAAGATTCCAAAACATACATATGTATGCGACAAAGCACTAAATACTGGAAAGGAAACACTTTTTGGCAAATCTGATACATCACTGAGCCTCATCTTCCAGCATGGTGGTGGCTGCATCATGGAATGATTGACATCAGAAAAGACTGGGGAGTATTTCAGGATGAAAAGAAACAGGATGGAGCTACGCACAGGCTAAATCCTAGAGGAAAACCTGCTTCAGTCTGCTTTATACCAGACACTGGGAGAGGAATTCACCTTTCAGCAGGACAACCTGCAACACAAGGCCAAATCTACACTGGAGTTTCTTTCCAAGAAGACCGTGAATGTTCCTGAGTGGCCAAGTTACAGTTGACTTAAATCTGCTAGACAATCTATGGCAAGACTTACTGTCTAGCCATGATCCCCAACACCTTGACAGAGCTTGAATTTTGAAAAGGAGAAAATATTGCACAATACAGGTGTACAAAGCTCAGACTTACCCAAGAAGACCCACAGCTGTAATCGCTGCGAAGGTGTTTAACTAATTAAGGTATATTGGCAATTATTTTTCATTAATCTTTAACACTAACACAAAATGGGAAGAAATCCAGGGGGGGGGGTAGACTTTCTACAGGCACACTAGCATTGTGTTCAATTGTATTAGGTTGCACAAACAGTCAGTGTGCAGAACAGTTGGTCATTATGACAGGGGGTATTTGAGACTTCTCAAACATGGGTCTATTGTAGACCCACTTCCTCTCTGCTTACCTTGTGTCAAAATACATCCCCACAAGTTATTCCTTTTTTGTCCACATATGGCACATGTGCAGGACCTTTATTTTGATGTTGCTAAAGAACACCTACACACTCAGCTGACCAACTCAACTCTCTCTCCTCAGTTCACTCAGAAGATGCTGGACAGTTTGTATAATTTCTCCTCGTCTTTTGCCGTTTCCCAGTCGCAGATGACTCCAAACCCCTCAGAAATGTTCATCCCTGCCAGTTCCATCCTCAAATGGTAAAATGATTCCCTGTTGCTCCTATTCAAAGTCACACCATTTAAACACCTGCTTGAATTAACCCAATCAATTATTTTCAATTTGCCTGACCCACGTTTGTGGAACCTGTGGTTATTGGGCTGGCTACAAGGAAACTAACATTTGAGGAATTTCTCAGTCAGTTAAGCATGGACACTGCAAACGATCTGAATGTGCTTCCTAAATCAAAACCATAAAGTCATGTGCTCCTCTGATCTTTCTCCCCAGGTATGAGAACTTCCAGAGGCGCATGGCTCAAAACCCTAATTTCTGGAAGACTTGAGTTGTCTCAACGATACCACAGTGTTAAAAACCATGATAAAGGGGCATGGACAGAGAAGACCAAAGACTTCATTTTCTGTTCCAGAATGTCCAGGAATGGTCCACAGAAGACGAAAAGATCGTTTTATAGCAACAATTACTACATGTTTTGTCAAATATTAAACGTTTCTTAAAATTCTCTTTTCACCACTACTTTATTCCATACATATTTAGCTTGCCTATACAAGCGGATCCTAGATGCTTCATTTATTTTCATGTTGAAAACGTTCATTGCTAGTGCATGAGATGCACTTTTGGGGCAGTTAACGAAAAGGCTAACACCCAAACTGTCCCGCTACTCATTTTCTCCATGCATTCAGATGGCCTGGGCTTAGCGGACCATATATTTACTTAGAGTTTTCAAGCTTCAGTACCTCGGAATGAGACAAGAAGCCTTTAGAAAAATAGCATTTATTAAAGCCCATTAAAAAGTGAATAGTAAGCAAAGGGGAACTAAATAGCAAGAAGGGGAGAGAAAGCTTGAAGGGCTCCAGGGTTGTAGTCTGATTCTCCACCCTTCTCCCCAAATTGCACACCTTTCCACCCCCCTCATGGATTTAATAAGGAGGGGCTGGTATAAGTATAACCCGGAGAAGGGAAACAAAAAGGAAAATAATTGGTGGGTTCCAGATACACTTTTCTGTGCAGACCTGTAGCACCGTTATGTTGGGAGTGGTTCCTGAGATGTTAAACAACACCTCCATTGGACAGATCTGATGCAGACTATACACAGAAAACGTGTACCTGGAAAATGTTTCTGGTTCTTGACAGCAAAGTGACTGGTCCGTCATAATAGAATAGGTTGCTCGTTGCCAATGTTGTCTTCATCGCAGGCGGTCCCAGCGCCAGATAGAGGCGTCGTCACAGACTGCAATCAGGATACTGCTGTCACGGCTGAAGCTGGTCTGTCTGATGGCAGAGGTGCATCTTGGGAGGGTGAGGATGGTGCACCTGAAACAGAGAGCCAGGTTAGAATGTATTTGGTGAAATAGAAAGACAGTTTAGTTATAACAATCTTCGGAGACACTAAGAGACCACCGCCCGTCATTTCAAATGAGAACAAATGAGTCAGGGCAGAACAAGCAAGGGGCTGGGCAGAGCCAAGCACGAGCTTGCAAGATCCTATTGGCGCGTTGCAGTATATATTTGCATATCGCTGTTAGTGAACGCCTACTTTGAAGTGCAATATCTCAATTTGCCTTTGCACTCCTTTTAAACAATGCCTTTTTTTTTTACTTTAGCAAAGGCTAAAGTCTTTCAAATTTAGTCCACTCTGTTCGTAACAGACTGCAGCTTTGGGAACAGAACTGTATTGAGGACAAACTGTTGAAAACGACACATTTGCAGAATGTCGATCAAAATCCATCTTGCTCCAGCTTCTCCCACTGCCGGCCACTTGGCTCTCTCTCACTAACATATTTGGTAGTGAATGGAAACGCCAAGCGGATGCTTCACATTTATACATCCCCTGAAATATCTGTCTCATTATTCTGTGAGGTCTCTGTCACAGCCCTGGAACATGATACATAACAAGGAGAGTGGTGCTCTACTGGCCTTCACTTCTCTCAGGAAGTCTACCATCTAGGCATGGACCACTGCTTAGGTGAGGTGTATTGGTGGGAGGTTAACTCTTAACTTTCCGGGTCCTTTCAATTCTTGGTGTTTTCAGAAGTGAACTTTTTAGCAATTTCTTTTGTAAAAAATAAAATATGGGTAAAGTAGGCAAAAATGTCCTTTCTCAGCATCAGACCTGTCTAATTCTCATTTGAAACATTTGGTTTAAAACCTCTTAGATGTTAAGTCCCCTGTATGGGGGGACTGAGCGGTTCTGGACTGGTTCTGACCGACATTTTGGTGTACAAAGCGCTCTGAACGCCATAGTGTCCTGTATCTTAAAGTGGCACAAAGACCCATTTTGTCTGCTCTCTGTTTCCACTCTCTCAGTGGCGCGGACTTGTGGGGTCTGAAACGTGACACTTCATGTTCATAGGGAGTGATGTGTCACATTCTCTGGCCAATCCAGACAAAGAATTGATTTCCTCTGAGCAAGTGAGCCTGGGAAATGGCATATGACAGTCTGAGTCCAGCCGTTGTGGTTTCATCTCGCTGTGAAATTCTCAGACGGATTTAGAGCTTTCAAAATAAATAAAACACTAAATTATTTCATAGAATTGAAAGACCGCGTTCTCTTGGTCACAGACAGAAGTTGTAACGAGTCTGCACACATGTGAATGGTGTCTCTGTGCTGCTCAGTGGACCTTTAGATCATATGTATTTCACTGTTAAGAAATGGGAAATCTTATACTAAGTCGTTTAGAATTTGTTTGTTCATATTTGTACCATGTACTTGTTCTAAAAAGAGAGTACACCTCGGAAAGTTATAACATTTACCAGAAAGGCTAGTTCCAGACCTTTCTAAAATATACAACATTACCAGTTACTGTTTATGACCATGAAAAATGATTAGGTTTGGATATGTCTATTTAGGCAAAAATACAAATGTTACCCTATATAATTAGGCTAAATTACAGATGGTTAACATAATGTATTGATGATCTTTCACAAAGTAGTTTGGATGTTGTGAACTACTTTTTCAAAGTAACTAGTTTAGTGTAGCTTAACTTCTTCCAGTGTGAAGTAATTGGTAGCTTGGTGAACTATATCTTCAGAGTAGCTTCCCCAACACCACCACACATACAGTTTCCCTACGGACTCTTACTTTGTGGGGGTCCTCTACCTCAAGGTCCCACACGTACAGTTTCCCTACAGACTCTTACTTTGCTTTGTGGGGGTCCTCTACCTCAAGGTCCCACACGTACAGTTTCCCTACAGACTCTTACTTTGCTTTGTGGGGGTCCTCTACCTCAAGGTCCCACACGTACAGTTTCCCTACAGACTCTTACTTTGCTTTGTGGGGGTCCTCTACCTCAAGGTCCCACACGTACAGTTTCCCTACAGACTCTTACTTTGCTTTGTGGGGGTCCTCTACCTCAAGGTCCCACACGTACAGTTTCCCTACGGACTCTTACTTTGCTTTGTGGGGGTCCTCTACCTCAAGGTCCCACACGTACAGTTTCCCCACTTGGTTTCCCAGAGCCAACATCTGTAGGACAAGACATGTGTTACTTCAATAGTCAAACAACTTCCTACGTGGAGACAATACTATACTTTATGTTTAATGTTAAACAACAAACTTGCATCTATTTAGTTAGAAAGTTCCGACACCAAACCACTGTTTGTTTACAATACTGGGATGAACAGTAGCAGATAAGGGATTCCACAAAGCCACAGACAACGGAAGGGGAAATATCATCTCTACCTTCTGCCAGAAGTCCATGGAGAAACGCATGTACCAGATGTCACACTGGCTGTAGTCGAAGCGACCCAGGATTGTCACGTTGGACTCGTTTGGTTTGATGCGGTCAATATCGTCCTCCATCTTCCCTGGTTTCCAACACACGATAGCGTTCTCACACGACTGGTCAGGTCAGGGGAGGAACAGACCAAAGGTGTCGGGTTATGAGGGTCACAATGGGATCCACAACCTAATAACAGAATGTTTGAACAAAAAGATTCTCACAGTCTTACCTTGGATAAAATCAGATCTCCCAGCCAGCGTACACAGTCCACATAGTTCCTGTGGATGTCTCTGGTAGAGAAGTCAGGGAAGTGGATCTTCTGAGAGACCCATGGCCTGTAAGAAGACAGAATCATCGGTTAAAGGAGCAAACATTTTCAAGTTGAAAATCAACAGTTCGGGGCATCAGGTAGCCTAGTGGCTAGAGCGTTGGGCCAGTAACCGAAAGGGTGCTAGATCGAATCCCCGAGTTGACAAGGTAAAAATCTGTCGCTCTGCCCCTGAACAAGGCAGTTAACCCACTGTTCCTACACCGTCATTGTAATCAAGAATTTGTTCTTAACTGACTTGCCTAGTTAAATAAAGGTTAAATAAAAGATGTGAGATTCTGACTGTATCCTGGCAACACTGTACTATTTTCCTAATATGCAATTGTTCAGCCCTGTTATTTGAACGCGCTTTGTTGTGTATAAAAGCCTGCTGAATGACTGAAATATACATGGGAATACACATACGTTTATTGCTCACAACCAATATGTTCACCTGTTTGTCTTGGAAGGGTTGTATTCATAGGACCCGTGAATGGCTTTCTGCATCCTCTCTGAGTTGATCGTCCAGAGCTTCAGAGAGTGGTCCATTCCACACGACATGATCTTCTCACCTAGCAGGTCAAAGTCCTGGCGCAGAGACATTTTTCATTATTATATCATTCATCTTTCATTTCTTTTTTTGTGTGTTCCATATTGTATCGCCATTTTCAATGGTCACATACACATAGAAATCCGACTTCTATTGATCAAGAAAGCCAATAAGAGATGGTCGTGTCGTGTACTCACTGCACTGAGGACCTCATCTCTATGTCCCTCTACACCTCCAAAGATGGCCACCAGTGTGTCTGTTTGGATGTTCCACAGACGAAGGGCGTGGTCTAAAGGCAAAACACAAAGCTGATGAGATATTCACACAGTCCATTTTATGTCAAGTCATTCTGTTAATGATGTAAATACATACA
This sequence comes from Oncorhynchus clarkii lewisi, assembly GCF_045791955.1. NCBI lineage: Eukaryota > Metazoa > Chordata > Actinopteri > Salmoniformes > Salmonidae > Oncorhynchus > Oncorhynchus clarkii. The sequence goes on from NC_092164.1 coordinate 55,186,850, forward strand.
GATTAGAAATCATTTCTAAATGTAAATCGTTTAGTTCTCAAAAAGTCAGGTCAGTCGAGAAAATATGAAGTCCTAGCTATGGTGTCTAGTTGTTCTACCTTTGCTGACGGATAGCAGGAGGTTGGGGTCTCTGGGGTGGAACTTGAGCTCGTTGATGGCGTTCCCGTGACCCACATAGTGCTGCATTAAAAAACAACAAAACTATTCAGAGATGGCACAACTAATCCCTCCCTTATTCACGAATGTAAATTCCATCCCTGGTGTATCGGATACAACTACTTGGAAATTGACCCACCTTGATACACTGCATGGTGATGTGGTTGATCACCCGAATGATGCCACGTGACCCCGCCACGGCCAGGAGGGGATGGCTTGTACTGGTGTCAAAGGTCCAGGCGCAGGTGTAGAAGTTCTCATCTGCATCGGCATCCACGTATGACTGCAGGAGTCGGATCTCTCCTTGGGAATGGCACTCGTACAGGGTTACCTGGTAAATTAAGGACATCACATAGTCAGCAGTGACAGGTGGCACATGAGTCTGTATTTTACACCACATGTGTTGGCTATTACACTTTCCACATGGTTTATGTGATGCCAAAGATACTTACTCTGTTGCTCCCAACAGTAGCAAACACCAGTGGATCCCCTTCTTTACTGTGCCAGTTGAACTGGACCCCAAATAATGGCTGGCCATGGTCCTCCTGTGTAAATAACAAGTTAATTATGAGTTGAGCTCATGGTCAAGGTGATGAGGTAGCCCTGTGACTTCAAAATCAGTGTTAAAATTAGGCCTATTGATAAGATGTGACATGTCTGCAGTTGGAAATGATTGGAAATATTATTGATAAGATGGGCTCACCCTGAGGCTGTTGACGCACTTGAAGGAGTATTTGCACTTCTTTGATTTCCACTTGCCCTTGCCCCAGCTCTTCCTGCCTGGAGCGTTGGCTGTGTTGGTGGGTGTGTCTGGACGCTCCACATTGGTCCCACTCTCAACGCTGACAGCATCATCCTACAAACACAAATTATAGCAACATGAGATGGGGTTGGTTGTGGTTGATGCGTTTGCAACCTGCAATGGATGTTCTGCACCCCCTGTTTTTGACTACACTGGTGTCAGAAGTGGGATGGCCTACCATGAGGGGCTTGAGATAGACTAGAAAAACTAAACTGACAACTGGCTAATGATTATCTACTTGGACAATCCCAGAAGGGTCCATAGCTTGATAGCTAACACTACCTAGAGAGCATAACTAGCCAGCTAGCTATTTTAGGTGGAGGCCCTTTGCAGTGTTGCCTCGAATCCCTTGCTCGTTGAATTATAGTTTTCTTATTTCCTGTTCTGGAATGTTTGAAAGGGAAATAACCACAACTAACGTTAACTAGGTATCTATAGCTAAATAAATAAAAATCTAGACCTAGTTGAAACAAAGGGAAAGGCCCAGCTATCATCACGAACTCCAAAATCAACTACCAGTCGCTTGCTAGTTAGCTTGCTAGCTATGAAAAGTTAGGCTAACATTAGCTAACCATTTTTCATGTCCGCGCCGATACAAACAAAACAAAATCGAATTTACATTCTCATCTGCAGAGAGATCGGGATTACTGTTTTCATCACTGCTCAGCTTCTGCTTTTTTGTCGGCATCTCCTTTCCCGCTTCGGTAGGGGTCTCGGACATGTTCTCCCTCCTCATCTTCTGTGCTTCTCAGATTCAATCATAGCGCGACCGCGTAGAATAACTTCCGGGTCTTTTATGTCCTTTGGTCTTCACAATAAAAGTCCCAGTCAAGCCAGAGACGGAAGAGGAGGCAAGATACCCCGCTCTCCGTTTTTTCCTAGTTCAATAAAAGCCAATGAACTAAGTAGACCAGACCCACCTGCTATTGCATTGGTGTCTATGGGAGACACCCGTTAATTAAGTAGACCGGAACCAAGTGACCATACATACATGGTCACTGTGTTGGGGCGACAGGTAGCCTTGATTTAGCCCACTGCAGTAAAAGGTTAAACAAGTTAACATTCACAAGGCTGCAGGGCTAGACGGATTACCAGGACACATACTTCACTGACATTTTCAACCTCTGTCTGACCCCGTTTGTATTAAATCAAATCAAAATGTATTTGTCACATACACGTGTTTAGCAGATGTTATTGCGGGTGTAGCGAAACGCTTGTGTTTCTAGCTCTAACAGTGCAGTAATATCTAACAAGTAATATCTAACAATAACAGAATCTAAAGTAAAGGAATGGAATTAAGAATATATAAATATTTGGACAAGCAATGTCAGAGCGGCATAGACTAAGATACAGTAGAATAGGATAGAATACAGTATATACATATGAGATGAGTAATGCAAGATATGTAAACATTATTAATGTAACAAGTGTTCCATTATTAAAGTGGCCAGTGATTTCAAGTCTATGTATATAGGGCAGCAGCCTCTAATGTGCTAGTGATTGCTGTTTAACAGTCTGATTGCCTTGAGATAGAAGCTGTTTTTCAGTCTCTCGTTCTCAGCTTTGATGCACCTGTACTGACCTCGCCTTCTGGATGATAGCAGTGTGAACAGGCAGGGGCTCGGTTGGTTGTTGTCCTTGATTATCTTTTTGGCCTTCCTATGACATCGGGTGCTGTAGGTGTCCTGGAGAGCAGGTAGCTTCCCCCCGGTGATGCGTTGGACAGACTGCACCACCCTCTGGAGAGCCCTGCGGTTGCGGGCGGTGCAGTTGCCGTACCAGGCGGCGATACAGCCCGACAGGATGCTCTCAATTGTGCATCTGTAAAAGTTTGTGAGGGTTTTACGTACACGTTTCAAGCAAACCACCATAGTCCCTGTGCCTAAGAACACCAGGCCCGTAGCACTCACATCCGTAGCCCTGAAATGCTTTGAAAGGCTGGTCATGGCTCATATTCATACCACCATCCAGGAAACCCTGGACTCACTCCAATTCACATACCGCCCCAACAGATCCACAGATAACGCAATCTCTATTGCACTCCACACTGCCCTTTCCCACTTGGACAAAAGGAACACCTACGTGAGAATGCTGTTTATTGACAACAGCTCAGCGTTCAACACCATATTTCCCTCCAAGCTCACCACTAAACTAAGGACCCTGGGACTGAACACCTGCCTCTGCAACTGGATGCTGGTCTTCCGGACGGGTCGCCCCCAGGATGTGAGGGTAGGCAACAATACATCCAATACATCCACTGACTCTCAACACGAGGGTCTGGGGTGCGTGCTCAGTCACCTCCTGTACTCCCTGTTCATCCATGACTGTGTGGCCGTGCATAACTCCAACACCATCATTAAGATTGCCGACGACGCAACGGTGGTAGGTCTAATCACCGACGACGGTGAGACAGCCTATAGGGAGGTGGTCAAAGACCTGGCAATGTGGGCAAGACAAAGGAGCTTATCGTGGACTACATTAAATTAAGGGCCGAACACGCCCCATTCACATCGACGGGGCTGTAGTGGAGCGGGTCGAGAGCTTCAAGTTCCTCGGTGTCCACATCACTAAGGACCTATCATGGTCCAAACACACCAACACAGTTGTGAAGAGGCCACAACAATGCCTCTTCCCCCTCAGGAGGCCGAAAAGATTTGGCATGGGCCCTCAGATCCTTAAAGAGGATCTGAGGGCATCTTGACTGGCTGCATCCCCTCTTGTTATAGCAACTGCTTGGCATCCGACTGCAAGGCACTACAGAGGGAAGTGCATAAGGCCCAGTACCTCACTGGGGCCGAACTCCCTGCCATCCTGGACCTCTATACCAGGCGGTGTCAGAGGAAGGCCCTAGTAATAGTCAAAGACTCCAACCACCTAAGGTATAGACTGTTCTCTCTACTACCACACGGCAAGCGGTAGCGGAGCGCCAAGTCTGACCAAAAGGCTCCTGAACAGCTTCTACCCCCAAGCCATACGACTGCTGAACAGTTCATCAAATGGCTTCCCAGACTATTTACATTGACCCCTTCGTTATTTATTTATTTATCTTAATTGTTTTGCACTGACTCCCTTGCACTGGCTCTACGCACACTCACTATACTCTACCCACATGTTCACATACTAGACTGACACTCCAACTCACTCACACACACACACACACACACACACACACACACACACACACACACACACACACACACACACACACACACACACACACACACACACACACACACACACATGCATTTTGACGCCACACACACACACACATAGACGCCTCAATATTGTTTTACTCTTTCCTTTTTTATTTAGCAAAAATGTGTCTTACTTTTTATCTGCACGGTTGGGAATGGACTCGTAAGTAAGCATTTCACTGTAAAGTCTACACCTGTTGTATTCGGTGCATGTGACCAATACAATTGTATTTAAGTTGAACTGACCATTTTTTCAATGGTTTCTTTGGTCTAGCCTACATGCTTGTGATACACTTGTTGGATACACTGGTGTCAGAGGTGGGATGGTGACTTTGATCCCACTTCTGTGAAAATGGACAATAAAGATTGTTTTCTTTGCTCTGTTCCGGTATAGGCTACTTTTGTAGAACGTCCTCGGGCAGATCTGGAACGCGCCCAATGCGTAATTCAAGTAGGCTGCAAGCGCACTCGCTTTTGTGCGCTTCTGAAGGTACAGTAGTCACATGATCCAAACGGGAACAAACTCCATTAGAACTCTTGATAGTGCATACATAGTGATCTAGCTCTGAGCGCAACATGATCATCGACAGAATTATCGAGAACGGCCTGAATCTTGTGCATCCAGGGACTGTTGTAACGAGCCCCGTGTATTTGGGGTCTTTTTACCAGGATACCTCGCCTGCAACGGAGATCAACAACTCTCTCTGTGCGCCAAACGAGTTTGATGGCTGGGGTAAGGTTGGGAGCCCGACTCCGCCAACTGCAGACAGTGCCACGAACGGTAAAATAAAACCCTCACTTTTAGAAATCAATATACATATTTGTAATTGTTGTTATTTTTCCTCTAAGCAGACTATTGTGTTAATAATGATAGGCTGGCTACTTCATATTATCAAAAAATAATTATTGTAGTTAATGGTTACTTCCTTATTAGCCTACTTCTGGAACACCGAAAAGAACATTGCGTTAGTGACACGGAGGATTACTGATCATGGGCAGTGGTGGAAAAATTACCCAATTGTCATACTTGTGTAAAAGTAAAGATACCTTCATAGAAAATTCACTCAGGAAAAGTCAGTCACCCAGTAAAATCCTATTTGAGTAAAAGTTTTAAAGTATATGGTTTTAAATATACTTAAGTTTCAAAAGGAAATGCAATTGCTAAAATATAGTTAAGTATAAATCATTTCAAATTCCTTATATTAAGCAAACCAGATGGCACCACTTTTTTGTTTTTTAAATGTACGGGTAGCCAGGGGCACGCTCCCACATAGACATAATTTAGATCAGAGGCGGTAGGGATGACTAGGGATGTTCTTTTGAGAAGTGTGTGAATTAGACAATTTTCCTAATGTAACGATTACATTTTGTTGTCAGGGAAAATGTATGGAGTAAAAAGTACATCATTTTCTTTAGGAATGTGGTAAAGTAAAAGTTGTCAAAAAATATAAAAAGTACAGATACCCCCAAAAACTACTTAAGTGGTAGTTTTAAGCATTTTTACTTAAGCACTTTACACCACTGATCATGGTTAGACCCAAAATCATATTTAGACCTATAATAGCACTGTACAATGGAAGAGCAAGGTAGAGATACATTATGCTATTTGAATGGCAGAGGAAAGTGAACAGTTACTGTCATTTGGTGAAGGTTGTAGATAACAGTGTGAATTTGGCATGAGCTCCGCTAGCTGTGGAAATAGGGGAAGTGTGAGGTCGCGTTCCAGGTCGTCTTGCCCATTTTAGAATGTTTCTTTATACACTGCAGTATGAAGGTTGTGTTTCTGAGTTGTTTAGAATACCTGAGATTCTGATGTTGATAAAGCCTGACTTCTGAGACAGTTGTCCAGACATAATAAGATTTAATCATCAGTGCAGATTAAGCAACTTCAACGACTATATGGACACGCCTCTTTTTGTAGCTTCCACGCCCCATTGAATAACATTGAGTGTTTGAGCTCCTGTGCTTGAACTTGGCCGACAGAGTTCCCAGGAACTGTATTACTGTATCCTACCACTATAGATATATCATACATCAATGGCTTTTTGCAAATGAGCATTTTATGAATTGCTGAGTGTACCTTTAATTCAACACAACCACTTTTGGCTCAATAGCAAACTAATCAAAATTAGTGTTTATTTCAAACTTGTCTTGGGATCAAAGACTCTCATCGGTCCTATTGATACCTGTTGCAGAGTGTTCCATGAGTGAGGTGCGGTCTTTTGGCCGTTTCCAAGGTGTGCGGGTGAAGAATACAGTGAAAGAACTCATCATGCAGAAGCGCCTTAGCAACCAAAATGTACAGGTAAATTAAATTATGTTATTGTTCTGCTAGTTTGTGTAAATATTATGTTTAGCTTGCATATATTTAGCTTACATCTGTCCATATTTTCATGATCTCTGTTTTTCTTCATGTCCAGCAACACTCTGAGGGAGAATACACAGGTAATATTAACGTTTTATCAACACACATTATCCAGAAATACTGTAGATACTGTACATTATAATATCATGTGCAAATGTTTTTTTTGTTCGTTATCGTGTAGAGTTGACCTCCCTTCTTCAAGGGCATAAGAGGACTGCGGACTTCAGCTTGATAACCGATTCACCTGCTAAAAGACTTGCTACTGCAAAGGCAATCCTGGTAATTGTATGCTTTGGGTTATAATGTTATTTTAATTGAGTCTCCTTTAACTTTTCCCACGGTTCTTGGTGTTCAGGCTAGGGTTGGTTTCATAGACCCAGGTTAAATACATCCAGGGATATTCCTCTGGTTTAGCTAATGAAGAACTAGTGAAAACCACAAACTCTCATGCAGGTCACATTGTTATAGCTACAAACTATATTGTGTGATATGACCGACCACTTCAATAGCCCAATTCCATTTCTCCTTTTCTGTGTAGTCTGATGTCACTTCACTTGCTTAGTTCCCTTCTGGGAAAATCCCAGTGAGACTGAGTTACCGCCTCCACCCTGAGGGCGATTCCAGAACTCAAAATTAGGAATACAGTTTGGCAATGTTATCATGCATATAGATTATTAGGTTTTGCATGTGTGTCTCATATAAACTCTGTTGTTTTGGAGTGGAAGGAACCCAACTACAAATATCTTTCTTCCTTATTGTTTACCTTTCATGACAGGAAATGTACTTAAAGCAGCAATCCCAATCATTGGTTGAAACAATAACAAAGCGATCTCGTTCTAAACCTCTGAGGGATTGCGCTGGAGAAATGTAACCACTCTCAAATGTATAGACTGAGCTATGGATGTAAGGACTGACCATCCATGATATCAAAATGATAGTTTAACCATGCTGTATCACATCCGGACGTAATCGGGAGTCCCATAGGGCTGCGCACTATTGGCCCAGTGTCGTCCGAGTTTGGCCGGTGTAGGCCGTCATTGTAAATAAGAATTTGTTCTTATCTGACTTGCCTAATTAAATATAAAACATTTAAAAAAAATGATCAATGGGTACAAACAGTTCATTTACAAGTCCAAAAGTGGATGTATCATCTGCAGATTATCCCTTTTTAGTATTTATCATCCACTTCTGTTCCAGAGTCTGAGCCCTCCAGAGGGAAGCACACTGGACATTGACTTCATGGAACTTGGATATGAGTCCATGAAATCAGAGACTTCCCCACAAGAGACCCTCCCTGACTACTTCAGCCACATCGACTATCAGTCCCTCTACCCTCAAACCCACATGCCACAAGCAATGGGAAACTCCTATGTCCCCCAGCATTTCATAGCCCCGCTAACCCAAAAGGGTGTTTGGCCATTGGCTCAGTTTGCTGAAGGGGAGCCGACGTCCTTCTTTCAATGGCAGATACGACAGGAAGAGGAGAAGTTGGCAGGGCTCACCCTCGAGATGCTCACAAGCCAGGATAATGATGGAGACACGTCAGTTTGTGTAGTATTCATCAACCCCTTGTATACATTTGCCTTTTGTAGATCTAAGCAACTATGCATACTCGACTCAGTTAATTTTCTAACCCAGTGGCCTCCAACTCTGGTCCTGGGGAGGTACGGGTGTGCAGGGTTTTGTTCCAGCCTTGCACAGTGTTTGAACACAAACCTGCCACAACCCGTAGCTCTCCAGGAACAAGGATGTTAGTGACACTGTTCTAATCCATCATGTGACCTATGCTTGCCAGACATTTATACTCTTAGAAAAAAGCTGCTATCTAGAACCTAAAAGGGTTCTTCGGTTGTCCCAATAGGATAACCCTTTGATGAACCCCTTTTGGTTCCATATAGAACACTTTTGGTTCCAAGTAGAACCATTTGGGGTTCAATGTAGAACCCTTTCCACAGAGGGTTCTATATGGAACCAAAGGGAGTTATCCTATGGGGAGAGCCGAAGAACCCCTTTGGAACCCTTTTATCTTAGTGTAGATTTTTTTTTATCTCTGTGTTGCCAGATTCTTGCACATAGCTGTGGCACAGGGCAGAAGGGCTCTAGCTTATGTGCTGGCCAGCAAGATGGCTACTGTCGGCATGCTGGATATGAAGGAGCACAATGGCCAGGTAAGGATTTACATTCTCACGCCCAATTCTAAATGGACCCTTAGCCCCAGAGACTTCTCACTCACTCACTCACTCACTCACTCACTCACTCACTCACACACACACACACACACACACACACACACACACACACACACACACCAACACACACACACCAACACACAACACACAACACACAAAGTGCCTAGGAGCTAGTGGCTATGGGTTGATTTGGAATTGGTCACAAGGGCGCAGTTATGATTACAACTGGGATATCATCTGAAAAGGAGGATTTTCAACATTTTATCTTTTTTGTCTTTTGTCTTTTGTTTTGTACCCAGAGTGCCCTTCAATTGAGCGTTGCAGCCAATCAACATCTGATAGTGCAGGACCTGTTGGCCCAGGGGGCTCAGATCAACACCACTGACTGCTGGGGCCGCTCCCCTCTGCATGTGTGTGCAGAGAAGGGCCACGCTCTCACTCTCCAGGTCTTTGACTTTCCCACTGTGGCACATACTAAGAGTGTGATATGAATAGGGGCTCTGGATTTAATCTGACCACGTCATGTTCTGACCTTATAACTTGTATTTCACAACTTCTGTTTGAGGCATCACTGCAGCCAGTCAACCTTAGCAGTTAGATAACCCAGTGCTCCTCAGTGGCGCAGCGGTCTAAGGCACTGCATCTCAGTGCTAGAGGTGTCACTACAGACCCTGGTTTGAACCCAGGCTGTATCACAACCGGCCGTGATCGGGAGTCCTATAGAGCGGCGCACAATTGGTCCAGCGTCATCCGGGTTAGGGGAGTTTTTTTCCGGGGTAGGCCGTCATTATAAAATAAGAATTTGTTCTCTAACTGACTTTCCTAGTTAAATGAAATAAATAGAAATAAAAGATAGTCAGGGAAGTGTCATGCACATAGACCAGTGTAAGCAATACAGTGACTAAGGTCTGGTTTCAGTGATGGACTCTTTTGGTATAGAGGAACTGCCTACGTCACTACTTTATCAGCTTGAATAAAATACTAAATAGTAGCTAGCAATATGGAGATCAGAGGTTATTTTTAATGAGTGCATTTCACAAGTGGCTAGTTTGCATCAACTACCTGAACTAAAACAACTGCAAAGGTTGTGCCTGCAAACTTTGGTTTTGAATCACGTTGTTCTGGCATGTCTGCCTCTGGATTTGTGTGGCAAAACCCCAGATGTATTTTTCCCTTATCAATGTAGGCAGTGACTTAGTTCCTCTTTGTCAGAAGAGTCCATCATTGAAACCACATCCTACTCACTGTGTTGCCTAGGGTTGGGTTTTCACAACTAAAGTGAACATACCTCATCATACAGAGACTATGGTATGAAAGGTTTGAATAAAGGTCTGAAAACATGATGATTGTTGAACACAATCTCTGTTTTTATTATTATTATTATTATTATAATAATACATAAGGTTTGGCAACTTTAATCAACATCTTGTCACTAGAGGAAGGAAATAGTGGTTGGAAGAGAAGTCAGGGAAAACACTGAGCCGTAGGGATGTGAGTTCTCTCTTTTAATAACACTGGTTGCCAATCACAGCAAACAAAGTTAACGTTTTTACCAGGAGCCTTGTGTTTGTTAATGTATGAATGGAAAAGCTAGGTTTATGATCGCCTGAACAACGATCCTTTTATGTCTTCACCAGATGACTTGAACATAGTCTGATGCAGTATGTCATCTGCACTGTGCAACCTTGGTTTTCAGAGTATTTTACCCCTGCTAGTTTCAAGAAGTAAAACCACAGGTTGGTTGTCAATGGTCGATTGTTCTAGGCTTCCAGTATATGGAAATAAGGCGGGGTGATTTTCCCCCCTGCACGCTCTTGCCCAAATGCAACAAGAAAAGTGTAGAGAACTCCGGTGCTGTATGCACAATCAGAAGAGATCTATCAGCAACTTGCTGATGCCATTTTGATAAGAATCTATGCAAATTTGGCTCATGACTCAATGAATGGATTTATAGGTTTCACTGAAACGTTGCCATCTTGATTATCTGTGATAAACTGTGCCCTTTTCAGTGATTTTATCTTTCAATTGGAATTTTGTCTCACTGTGTTTGATGTTCCTCCTGACTTGGAATGTTGGAATGTTTTTTTGTCCCATAGCAACAGTTGTTCTGTATTGGGTTAGATCACAGGCAGTGACTTCCTCATCAGCTCATAACATATATAACAGCCAGCCAATCACAGAGCATTTCCTCAAAACAACACTGGGACAAAATCCCCCTTTCTTTGAAAAACTGGTTTAACAACAGATGTGCTTCTGATGAAAGGTCACGGCAAATGCACTCCCAGCCTATCAAACATTAACCGTCAACAGAACATGGCACGCTAAACCTCCCAATCATTAACGCCTATTAATCTGTTACTCAACTGGTCCTGGATGACTCTCACAACAGTTCTTGTTGTCGGATACTATTCATTAAGGAAGAACAGGCGCTGCTGATGAATGGCTGGCATATACTATCTCTTTTAGATCTCTAGAACTAAACATTGACACTGTTGTCGTTAGCGATGACATGTTTTACCATGACTAGCTAATTCCACAGTTGTACCTTAACACAAGTGTGTGTGTGTGTGTTTTTAAATTGAAATCAAAAGTTCTTCCTGTTATACCCATCTGCCCTTTATCCCCCCCTGTTTAACATTTTCCTTCACACTCTCTCTTCCCGTAGACCATCCATAGAGCTCTGAAGGGTAAAGGGCAGGGGCTTAGTGTGGAAGAAGTCAACTATGATGGTGAGTCAGAGTTGCTCAGAACTATGACCTGTCAGGATTGCTCATAATCCTTTATAAAATAAAACAGGTGAGGCAACCTGTGTCTCAACCCAAGGCTGAGTCGCAAACTACGACAGTCAACATTATTTAACCGTCATAACGGCAAAATAAATACTACCTCCCCAATGCCTCAACCTGCTTTTCTCTCCAGGCCTAACTCCTCTTCAGACAGCGGTCCGGTCTCACAATGCGGTTGTCCAGGAGTTGGGTCGTATGGCGGCGTCCCCCCAGTCCCCTGGGGAGGTGGAGTTGATGCAGAGAAGGAAGCTACTGAGGCAGTGTGTCAACACACTGCTGCTCATGGGAGCCTCCTGTGCAACTAAGGTGAGTTTGAGTAGCCTGGCCCCAAATCTGTCTGATGCCTTGTCAACTCCAACCTTGCCAACTCCTACGGTCATTGGAGTTGGCAAGGCATCATAAACAGATCTGAAACCAGGCTAGAGGTTGAGAATCTTTTCATTTATATTTTTTTGTGTATCAGTCTTTGGCAGCATAGCCCATTCCATACAGTCTGACCGTACTTGTGTCTTTTTCCAACAGGATCATAAAAGTGGCCGCACCTCCCTGCACATGGCTTCTCAGGAGGCCAATGTGGAGCTTTTACGCATCTTCCTCGACGAGCCAGACTCTCTGTCTATCGTCAATGTCAAGGTGAGATACTACTACAGTACCTAATGTCAAGGTGAGATACTGCTACAGTACCTAATGTCAAGGTGAGGTACTGCTACAGTACCTAATGTCAAGGTGAGATACTGCTACAGTACCTAATGTCAAGGTGAGATACTGCTACAGTACCTAATGTCAAGGTGAGATACTGCTACAGTACCTAATGTCAAGGTGAGATACTGCTACAGTACCTAATGTCAAGGTGAGATACTGCTACAGTACCTAATGTCAAGGTGAGATACTGCTACAGTACCTAATGTCAAGGTGAGATACTGCTACAGTACCTAATGTCAAGGTGGGATACTGCTACAGTACCTAATGTCAAGGTGAGATACTGCTACAGTACCTAATGTCAAGGTGAGATACTGCTACAGTACCTAATGTCAAGGTGAGATACTGCTACAGTACCTAATGTCAAGGTGAGATACTGCTACAGTACCTAATGTCAAGGTGAGATACTGCTACAGTACCTAATGTCAAGGTGAGATACTGCTACAGTACCTAATGTCAAGGTGAGATACTGCTACAGTACCTAATGTCAAGGTGAGATACTGCTCCAGTACCTAATGTCAAGGTGAGATACTGCTCCAGTACCTAATGTCAAGGTGGGATACTGCTACAGTACCTAATGTCAAGGTGAGATACTGCTACAGTACCTAATGTCAAGGTGAGGTCTCGCCTCTCTCTGGAAAACAAACGTACATGATAACAAATCGGCGTTCTGGCTCAAATTCTGAGCTGACAAACAGTGTTCCCATTGTTCATTGTTTTTTGGTCATCAGGAGGTAAGTTAACTAAACCCTCTAACATGAGTTCTGTCTACCAGGCATTCAGTGGAAACACAGCGCTGCACTTTGCCAGTTCTGTGCATGGTCGCCTGACTCAGGTAGATGCTGTGAAACTGCTGATGAGGAGAGGGGCCGACCCCAGCTCCAAGAACCTGGAGAATGAGCAGCCTGCCCAGCTGGTGGCTGAAGGGCCCGTCGGAGACCAGGTGAATAATGCCCCAAAATGGTTCTTCGGGTGTCCCCCTTCTGTAGAAATGGCTCTACGCGGAACCCAAAAAGGTTCTACCTGGAACTAAAAAGGTTCAAACATGGAACCAAAAAGGGTTCTTCAAATGGTTTTCGTATGGGGATAGCCGAATAACCTTTTTTAGGTTCTAGATAGTATTTCTTTTCTAAGTGTAAGCACATCCATAAATCAGGTACAAAAAGTACAGCATGGTTCTACGTTGATGCCATTGCCTGGAAAAAATATAAGATACCAGCACACGGTTGAATCCTCCCTCTGTGGGAGCATTTAAGTGTTCTTGTATCTATCTTTCAGGTGAATATTCCCATGTCGTTGTTTTACCATCATGTAATCATTATTTAACCAGGCAAGTCGACTGAGAACCTTTTATCAATTACTATTAAGGTCTGTCTGAGACGCAAACACAGAGACGCAGTAAAAACACAACAGGAAGAACACACAAGTTCACGTGTTAGACTGGCAGACATTCAAAACACACACACTTCAACAAGATGGGACTGTATTGTAATAATGTGCCTCTGGTTGTTTCTCTTAGGTGCGGCGTATCCTGAAGGGGAAAGGCTACCAGGCCCGGTCTGTTGCCCAGTAGGATGCAATCTCCTGTCCAGAAACACTGTCAGTCAGACAGTCCAGTCTATGTAGAAATGATTTGCCATCGTATGTATGGCAGATGTCCGTTGTTTCAATGAAACAGTGAATGTTGTTCGCTACAGTGTAGTGTATTTTGAGGTAACCATGTGATTGTCTACCTTAAAGGGGCAATCTGCAGTTGTTACATCCATTTTTGGACTTGTAAATTATTAATATGTACCCATTGTTTCTTGGCAAATATGACTTATACATTCATCATGAGCTTAGTTCAACTGTCGTACCCCATCAGAACCCAAAATATATACGCTTGTTTTACTCCAATGTTTGTAAACAAAGTACATGGAAACAAACACTATAAACAGTAGCTTCAAAATATGGTTCAAGCTATAATGTTGATATCATGGATGGTCACTCCTTAGCCGTGCCTATGAATTTGAGTGTTAACATTTCTCTAGCCCCATCCCTCAGCTTTTTACTGAAACGGGCAGAGAATACGCTTTGTTTTTGTTTCAACTGCTGACTGCCGTTTTAAGGAATGACGCCTGAAGGGGTTTTCACCACTAAACCACTTTGGGTTGAGTCACAGGTTGACTCACCTGTAATGCTGGTGTGAAACACCTTGAGTAACAGTGTAATGTAGCTAGGGCTTGACCACATAGTAACAGTAATGTAGCTAGGGCTTGACCACATAGTAACAGTGTAATGTAGCTAGGGCTTGACCACATAGTAACAGTGTAATGTAGCTAGGGCTTGACCACATACCAGTAACCTGAAGAGACGGGAGCGCAGGTTTTTGAATTTCTTGGAGGTTCTGGTACAGTGGCAGCATGGGGGTCTTGCCTTATTTTAAATGTGTATTTTCATTTACTTTATAAATAAATGAAAATAAATGAGTTGGCTAGTGTCACATAATTAAGCTATATAACGGGTCATTGAGTTTGTGCATATTTTGCTTTAGTACCCATCTCAATTATATACTGTACCATGGAGATGAGATGTTAGTACAATATTTAGACTTGTAATTTGTTTGATCTCTTTTGGAATGTAAATATAGGATTTTTTAAATGTATTATCACCAAATGTGTTAACAATAAATACAATTGATTAACAGTGCATTTGATATTAACTACGCTGCCTGAAACATGACTTTATGGGCATATTATCACCACCAGCAGTCATAGGTAAGGAAGAAGAATGCCAACACATAGGTAGAACTTGGGATAGGTTTTATCAAAGCACAGAAGAAATATTAAACTGAATTACAGACAGGATATAAATTGAAGAGGCATTATTCAGGCAACAGTTACCCATCAGTCAACTATTTTATAATGAACTGTTTCATCAACAAATGAGAGGCCACGACAGACAGAAATTGCTTTAGGTCTATTTGATAATGACAGACTACAGTCAGACCACACACAAATCATATTCTTGATTAACACAAGATGAATCAGGAAAAGTCACATGATCTCAGTCAAACTCAACCAGCAGGGAGACATTGCTTACCCCTGCCATCCATAGGCAGAACGTTCTGTTCCTCTAGTCTCGAAGTCATTGAATTCCAATTCAGAATCTTGGTGATGGGAGCCCATTGTTATTTCAAGGACAGAATACTATTGAGATGTCCATCCATGGGCAAATGATGCTGGCTACAATGATGCTGCTAACAGCTCGGCCGAGTGTTTCTGTAGGTGCCTGTTGAGGTGTGTGCGGCGGGTGTAGCTCTTGTCACAGTGAGGGCAGGGGTACGGACGCACTCCAGAGTGAGTCAACAGGTGCTTCTTCAGATCAAACTTCCTCTTCAGGCTCTTCCCACACTCTGGACAAGAGAACGGCTTCTCACCTGAGGGACGGGACAGTATTAAGGGCTATAAATCAAGATTACACAGAGTTACTTCAGATTACACAGAACTACGATTAAATTGTTTGTTTTATTATCATCGATCACAAATGCATAAACGCACTGCATATGTCCTGCATCACATATGAAAGTACAAACATGTTTAGCATTTCTTGGACAAATGACAACAGTATCATTCATATACACCATATAATTGTTAAATCAACAGCCCCCTTAAAGGGATACTTCGGGATGTTGTCCCTTTATCTACTTCCCCAGAGTCAGATGGTATTATTATGTCTCTGTGTCCAGTATGAAGGAAGTTAGAAGTAGTTTCGCGAGCCAATGCTAACTAGCATTAGCGCAATGATTGGAAGTCTATGGGTATCGTTGTGGAAATTCTTACACAGGGACTTAGCAAATGCAATAGCGCTAGTTAGCAACTTCCTCCAAACTGCTCGCAGAGACATAAAAATGGTATCCACAACTTCATCGGACTCTTTGGGCCTCATTGCCAAAATCCGAGCTATCCCTTTAACTACAAGCTCCTGGTTCTGACCTGAGTGTGTCTTCATGTGTTCTGTCAGGTGACAGGATATGGAGAATGTCTTCCCACAGTCAACACAGCTGTAAGGTCTTTCTCCTGTGTGACAGCGCATGTGTTTCTGCAAGTCCCCACCAGAGGGCCACGCCTTTCCGCACACCTCACACACGTACGGCCTCTCGCCCGTGTGCCGCCGCACGTGAACGTTCAACCCGGCGAGCGCCGTGAAGCGTTTCCCGCAGTAGGAGCAGTGGAAGGGCTTCTCGCCCGTGTGGATCCGGAGGTGTCCCTCCATGCCGTCTTTGGTCCGGAAGCGCTTGCCGCAGTGGGCGCAGAGAAAGGGCTTCTCCTCCGAGTGGGTTCTGAGGTGGGACTGGAGGGACCCCAGAGTAGTGAAGTTCTTCTCACACTGGTCACATTGATGAGGTCTGTCCACAAGATGGCTTCTCTGGTGGATCCTCATGAGGGTCAGGCCTGTAAACGTCTCCTCACAGTAGCGGCACTTGTACCTCTGGCCCTCGCTCCCCTCTGGGACCGGATGGGTCTGCTGGTGTTTGATGAGTTTGGCCTGCGAGGTGAATGTCTCGCCGCAAACAGGACAGACGAGTTTGGGTACGCGGTGCATCTGCCGGTGGGCGTCGCGCTCCTTCGCCGAGCCGAACACACGCTCGCACTGGGTGCAGGCGAAGCCGCCGCCGGAAGAGTGAGTCTGCTTGTGATTGGTCAGGCTAGAGAGGAGGCGGAAGCGTTTGCCACACAGGCAGCACTGGTGCAGTGGCTGGGCCCAGTGGGTCTTGTGGTGTCGGGTCAGTTCCAGCTGGGTCCTAAAGCCCGCCCCACATTGAAAACAGGTGTTGGTCTTGTGGGTGAGGCGGTGGCGGTACTGCTCGCGGATCGATGCAAACCGCTTCCCGCACTGTGCGCAGTCGAAGGTGGCGTTGACACACACAGAGCGCTTATGGTCGTTCAGGCTCCAGGGCGTTGGGAAGCCAACGCCACACTGGGCGCATTTGTAGCGGCCGCCTCGCGAGTGTGTGGTCAGGTGACGCAGCACCTGGGAACGGTAGATAAAACACTTCCCGCACGTTGGACACTTATGGGCAACACGCCGGGGATTGTGGGATACGCTAGACGGGAGCGTCTCGGAAGACGATGACT
Organism: Oncorhynchus clarkii lewisi; assembly: GCF_045791955.1. Lineage (NCBI taxonomy): Eukaryota > Metazoa > Chordata > Actinopteri > Salmoniformes > Salmonidae > Oncorhynchus > Oncorhynchus clarkii. The sequence continues at coordinate 55,204,158 of NC_092164.1, forward strand.
CCCCTGTGGGGCTGTCTGTGAGGAAACAGGAAGAGAAGGTGAGAGGTAATTGGTATTTTATTAGGATCCCCATTAGCTGCTGTGAAAGCAGCAGCTACTCTTCCTGGGGTCCACACAGAACATGAAACATAACACGAACATTAATAGACAAGAACAGCTCAAGGACAGAACTACGTACATTTTTAAAAAAGGCACACGAGAGGATAACCAGAGAGGATATTGGGAAATGGAGTTTGTAATGGAGGACAAAATAGGAATATCTTATGCGTACACCTGATAGGGAGCTGCAGCACAGGAGGCTGGTGGGGAGGACGGGCTTGTGATAATGGCTGGAGTGGAATGGTATCAAATAAACCACACACAGGTGTTTGATGCCATTCCATTTGCTTTGTTCCAGCCATTATTATGAGCCGTCCTCCCCTCAGCAGCCTCCTGTGAGCTGCAGGTGGTTAGGAGGGTATAAGACACTCACCTGTGTCATTCTCCACCCTAATACATTCTACAGGCTTATCAGACGACTCTGGGATGATGCTGAGGTGGGAAATAACATGTCATGTTAATCATTCATCCTTTACCCAATACTCACACACAGTTCACGTTTCGACACTGTTCAAATAATGTACACTCAAAAACACACAAGATACAATCTGTCCATACTTACTGTCACGCTACTGCATTCCACACACACACACTCCCAAACACACGCTGACCACACTTTCCTCCTCAGTGTGGTGTTAGACACACACACACTCTGTCCATCATCACACTACCACTCACACACACACTTACCACTCAAAACACCCATTCTGATACAATCTGTCCATACTTACTGTCACGCTACCGCATTCCTAACACACACACACAAATACTGACCACACATACCTCCCCGGTGAGGCCTGGGGCTTTTGGCTGCTCACAGGAACAGTGTTCCTCTCTGGCGAGGGCCTGCTCTGTCCTGAGGGAGAGTTGACTGCAGTCTGCCCCCTGCAGGCCACAGGCAGGGTGAGAGTGGGTGCAGACTGGGAGACGACAGCAAGAGAGTGCTGGCCCGGCTGGGGGATAATCATTATAGATTGGCTCTGAACAATGAAACCCATAATCCCTAGGTTGGACGTTTCCGTTTCCCCTGCCACTCTATTGGCTGATTCCTGGTCTTGACCAATCAGCTCGGCTACTTTCGATTTCTCGTCGTCCTCTCGTTTGATGCAGACCTTCTCCTGTTCTTCTCCTCTCTCTTCATCCATCCTTTCCTCAGGGAAGGGTTCTGACTCCCTGTCAGAGTCGGGAGAGGGACGGTACACCATCAAATTTGAAAGACAGACAGGTAGAGAGCTGAGGAGGTTGGTCTGGGATGGGCTGGAGTCTGCACAAGACAAGCGAGAAGCACAGTTGTAAACAATTCAAATTCATTTTTTTGGACTTTTAAAACAACTGAGACTGCAGACTATGACTGGGTTGGTGATTTCTGCAGGGTTGGTGATTTCTGCAGGGTTGGTGATTTCTGCAGGGTTGGTGATTTCTGCAGGGTTGGTGACGTACCTCTATTTATCAGGTGTTCCCGGCAGCACGTTTGGCTCTGCAGCACAGACCTCAGCCTGTCACTGTGGGGGATAGACTGCAGACATTCATCCACACCACCGGGGACAGAGTCAAGCCAGGAAGCAGCCTGGGGAACACAGGGGGGAGATGTGTGCTGGTCAAAGTGTGGTTGGTAAATGTGGTCAATATGTAGCTTGTGTAGTCTCTTAGTAGTGAAGTTGATGGTTGACATGCGGTTGCCGGTCACTGTGTACCTGCTTAAAGTCTGGTACTGGCAGCAGCTTCTCCAGTCTGGAGAGGAACACACACACCAGAGACTCCAGCTCTGCATTAAAGTATTGACCAAACTGAGAGAGATAGTACAGAGAGAGAGATAGTACAGAGAGAGAGATAGTAGACAGAGAGATAGTAAACAGAGAGAGAGATAGTAGACAGAGAGATAGTAAACAGAGAGAGAGAACAATTCTTCACTGCTCAGAGTTTAGTACAGTGCTGTCACTTGCTCTGCTGCATGTTACTCAAGTGAAGAAAGATTCATTTTCTTACAGTCCATTGATCTCCTGGACTCCTCTGGGTGTACGCCATGAGCCTGGCTTTGGCATCCTCAAAGGCCTTGTCACTGGACTGTAAAAACAACAGACACATACCTTAGTGTGTCAGGGCCAAACGCCTCCCTCTCAGCACTCAGAAAAGGTGTGTCCCCATTCTGACACTCGGTTCTCTCCCTTTACTCCACCCTATCACTCTATAGGTTCAGTAAAAGGCAGGCTGTAAAAATCCAGTTCCCATGAGCCCTCTCTCTCACCTTTGTCAGACAGATGGACTGGATCCTGTCCAGGTGAGTCTGGATGAGTTCTGGGGCGACATCCTCAACTATCCACTCCTGGGACATCTGCTAGATGGACCGATCAGGAGGTCCGTTTAAAATTACAACACTGTGCAACACTTTACAACAGAGGTGAACTTCTGATTTGCAGCACATGGAAAATACTGTGTAGGTTACTGCTGGAAGAAACACACACACCTTTGCTCTGAGGCCTAGAAGCAGTAATGCTCTCTGCCTGTCAGTCAGTAGTTCTGGAACTGTCTCTGTGACCAAACACACAAAGTCCTCCAGCTTCCCATAATGCTCCAAACCCTGCCGCCCCACCACCTGCCACATGACCGCAGACATCAGACGCAGCGGTGGCACCAGGAGTCTCAGAGAAGAGAGAGGGAGGGGGCCATCTGTGGGGAAGGAGGGGGAGGTAAGTATAGACAGGCAGGCTACACAAAGCACACATTTGCCCTGTTTGAATACTTCTGGAGTGTCCACCCTGAGATGGAATGTTAGGCGTTTGATCCCCAACCAAGTCACACCAAAGACTGTAAAAATGGGACCAGATGCATCTCTGCTTGGCACTCAGCAATGGATTGGGGGTAAAGACCTGCGATAGACTGTCCTGTCCAAAGGGAGTACACATCAAGCTGCCTCACGCATCAGAAAACAGGAAATAGACTCATGCAAGGCTACTTACTTACTTAATAGTACAGCAGTGCTTACTTTAAAGAAGGATGGACGTTAGGTGAGATGCAAGTGTTCAAACAGTACACATTTCACCATATCCAGGAATCACACCACTGGTCATCACTGTGAATAGCTCTGGTCCAGGGCATTAGAGGGATGTGCTAACACCCTGGACCAGAGCTACACTTTGAGCTGTGCTGGCCAACACAGGAGGTTGGTGGCCCTTAATTGAGGAGAACGGGCTTGTGGGAATGGCTGGAGGAGAATCAGTGGAATTGTATGAAATACATCAAACACGTGGTTTTAATGTGTTTGATGCCTTTCCATTTACTCCGTTCCAGCCATTATTATGAGCCGTCCTCCCCTCAGCAGCCTCCACTGCTGGCCATGTATGAGTAACTGCAAACATTGATTGTCTGAAAGTGGGTGTTGTGAAATAAGTGGGAGGGTCAACAAAAGTGAGTATATGGGAATATAACAGCTAATTGGGCAGTTGCCACTCAATGTCATTTTGCGTGACTGGTAACTCCTTCCTTTTAGCTAAACTGGTTAGGATAAATACCATGGCAGGTTAGGATAATTACCGTGGCAGGTTAGGATAATTACCGTGGCAGGTTAGGATAATTACAGTGGAAGGTTAGGATAATTACCGTGGCAGGTTAGGATAACGTGGCAGGTTAGGATAAATACCGTGGCAGGTTAGGATAAATACCGTGGCAGGTTAGGATAATTACCGTGGCAGGTTAGGATAATTACCGTGGCAGGTTAGGATAATTACAGTGGCAGGTTAGGATAATTACAGTGGCAGGTTAGGATAATTACCGTGGCAGGTTAGGATAAATACCGTGGCAGGTTAGGATAATTACCGTGGCAGGTTAGGATAAATACCGTGGCAGGTTAGGATAAATACCGTGGCAGGTTAGGATAAATACCGTGGCAGGTTAGGATAATTACCGTGGCAGGTTAGGATAATTACCGTGGCAGGTTAGGATAATTACCGTGGCAGGTTAGGATAAATACCGTGGCAGGTTAGGATAATTACCGTGGCAGGTTAGGATAAATACCGTGGCAGGTTAGGATAATTACCGTGGCAGAAAAGATGGCAGATGTGGATGCTGAGTTCGAATCAAGCAGCGCGTCGAGTAAAACTGGTGAAGACAAATGTTCTGAATGGAGAAAATAAAGTCTGTCGGTCCTGTTGTTTTTTTTATAAAGTGCAAATACGTCCGCATGTGAAGCTTGGTTATGTAAGATATTCTGTCAGAGCTTTCCACCCCAAACCACTGCTGTGTAAGAATTGTAAATTATTTGGCCATGTTTCAAGTGTGTGCTGGGAAGAATTGCGAGGGGTACTGGTGCCGGAAGACCCGCCCTCCCAGGTTCCCCTTGAGCCTGTGTAGGGATCAGATCTGTTTTATTTTTTAACAGGGGGATCAGATCTGTTTGGACGGGGGTCCTGTTTACATCCCGCACAGTAGGTGGCGGGATGCACATTCAATTGTGCGATCGCCAAAATACCGTAGAAGAAGACTTCCTTTACAACAGCACCGCGCTATTCCGCGAAGCGCAAGAAATATGAACACAGAACAATTAGAGATATTTCTCCGGATGTATAAATGTGAAGCATTCGCTTGGTGTTTCCACTCACTACCAAATATGGAAGTGCGAGAAGATGTAACGAGATGGATTTTGGCCGACATTCTGCTAATTTTCTCAATTTATGAAACATTTGATTGCAATACGTTTTTCTGTAACCAAAACTAAAATATGTTATGAACAGAGTGGACTAAGTTTTGTAAACTTTACACTTTGCTAAAGTTAAAAAAAACATTTTTATTTAGGAGTGCAAAGGCGAATTGAGTTATTGCACACGCGCATTTCAAAGTATGCGTTCCCTAGCGGAAATATGCAGATGTTGGCTAGAACGCGCCAATAGGATCTCGCTAGCTCGTGCTTGGCTCTGCCCACTATGACTAATTTGTTGCCATTAGAAACGACAGGCTTGGTTATAAATACACACACACGTATATATGTCCACCTTTAATTAACTAGGCAAGTCAGTTAAGAACAAATTCTTATTTACAATGACAGCCTACCCCGGCCAAACCCGGACGATGCTGGGCCAATTGTACGCCGCCCTATGGGACTCCCAATCACAGCCGATGTGATATACAGCCTGGATTCGAACCAGGGCCTGTGGTGACGCCTCTAACATTGAGAGTGCCTTAGACCGCTGCGCCACTCAGGACTCCAGGTATGAATGCAATGACTTCTGCCGAGGACATATCGCTGTAAATGCTGCATGGCCAATGCAGACATCGGATTGAACATGCAGAGTTTGGCTAAAACGCTACAAGGAAGCAGCCACGCAAAACGGTCTTGAGTGACAACCAATCTGCCCAATTAGCTGTTAGATTTACGCTTTTGTTGATCCTCCCGCTTATTTCGCAACGCCCACTTTCAGACACGCTCAATGTATGCAGTTACCCATGACTCCTAGCAGGCAAACTTGGTGCATAGGCCACAGCACCACCCGAGTGATACTGCCAAGCAAGTACGTATGAGTATATTTTACAGTTAATCCCACATTTCGCAGGAGATGCACTGAAATTGAGTGTGCAATTTTAGCTAGCTAACGTCAGCTAGCCTATAATATTTGATAACAAGACTAGAGAAAATAACTCAGGTCAGCGGAAGCTAACTTTAGCTAGATAACGTAGCTAGCTACGTTAAACTACACCCACAACGGCCTGCTTCCACCGACAGCTTGATTAGAAAGAGTAAGCTATATAGCTACCTAGCCACAATCTTTACATTAATGCATACCCATATTGCTTCCCCGTGGAAATCTTATATGCCGTCTTTTAGTCGTATCTTACAAATGTTGATTGAAGAGGCAAGGCTAGCTGCTCGTTTCCTCGTAAACTTTTGATGAACCGGAAGTTGATAGAGCAGATAGCCAGCGTGCGTTCTGCGACTCACAACAACAACACAGCTGATGGATTTTGATAATCAACCAAATTAGGCACGTAACTAGCTAACTGGCTAAACATTTGCCTACTTTTGTCTTTTGTCAAACTACAAACTAGCTAAGCATGTTTTTCTTATTTTCTTTTTTACATCAAGACCGTGACTACATGGTATTTGGTGAGACGATCCTATCAGATCTTGTCCACCACACCACCAGCGGGAGAGCCTTACCTGGGACAACACATCAGAATTCTAGAATCTCCCCCTTCACTTTGGACCAAAAGTGGTCCTCCTTTTGACCGAATCATCAAAAGATTCCTTTCGAGTGCTACAGGAGGATACTCCAGAGACAATGGCTGATATTGAGAGGGACAATCAACACACAGATATACTGCAGGTGCAAATAAAACAGGAGGACGGAGAAGAGCCTCACGATACAGAGGACCGTCTCAAGAGTTCTAATACCGGAGAACAGAAGCCTTGTCACATCTGCCCTGATTGTGGTAAAAGTTATACCCGTTCGGATAATCTTAAAACACACCAGAAAATTCATATGACAGAGAGGCCGTACCTCTGCTCTGAGTGTGGTAAAGGTTTTACCCGCACAGATCATCTGAAATCACACCTGAAAACACATGAAAGAAAGAAGAAGAAACTGAAACACCCCTGTACTGATTGTGTGAAAGGCTTTGTCCATTTGGAGCAGCTTGAAAAACATCTGGAAAAAAATCACCTTGCACACAAGGAAAAGAAACCTCACGGCTGTCCAAGGTGTGATGAGAGCTTTTCTGACCTGGAAGAACTAACAACACACTTGCCAGTACATACTGAAGAGCTGGCCCTCTACTGCTCTGACTGCGGTAAGCGGTTCTTACACAAAGGAAAATTTGAAAGACACCAGAGAGTACACAGTGGACAAATGCCATACATATGCACCCACTGTGGGGAGGGTTTTACACAGGCACATAGTTTGAAACATCACCAGCGAATACACACTGGAGAGAAACCCTACCTCTGCAACGAGTGTGGGGAGAGTTTCAGACACGATGCAACGTACAGGAGACACAAGCGCAAACACGAGCTACCACTCTCTGAAAAGAAAGCCTATCCTTGCTCAGTATGTGGGAAGACTTTTACCCGCTCCGATGGAGTGATGAGGCATCTGAGGAGGTTCCATTACGGAGAGAGAGCTCTCCAGTGCTCCTGCTGCGACAAACGTTTCTTTCAACAGGACACACTAACCACACACATGAGAATTCACACTGGAGAAAAACCGTACAGTTGCTCTGACTGTGGGAGAAGCTTCTCACAAGATGGCGACCGAAAGAAACACCAGAAGAGGCACCACACTGGAGAGGGCACTTCACCTCTGACCCTCCATGTGGACGGCACAGGGACGCACACACACACACTATAACAGAGACATACACACTAACAGACAGTAACAGGCAGACTCAAGACACAAAAACAGGCCAGTGGGTAAACCAGGTTGCAATGAAGTTATTCTGACAGCTTTGGCTTTATTTTTTGTGTTTGTGTGTGGTAACATGTATTTCTCTCTCTCGTTTAAGTTTATTGGCAAGACTAATTTTAGCCCAACTTCTCACTGTTTGTAAGATGCTTACTGCTCATTGCAGCTACTTAAGTGATCATCGCCCACTCCATTACTGACTCCATTACTGTTACCCCTCTATTCATCCCCCCACTCCATTACGGTTACTCCTCTATTCATCCCCCCACTCTGTTGTCATCCCCCCACTCCGTTACTCGGTTATCCTCATCCCCCCACCCGTTACTCCTCTATTCATCCCCCCACTGTTACCCCTCTATTCATCCCCCCACTCCATTACGGTTACTCCTCTATTCATCCCCCCCACTCCATTACTCCTCTATTCATCCCCATACTCCGTTACTCGGTTACTCCTCTATTTATCCCCCCACTCCGTTACTCCTCTATTCATCCCCCCACTCCGTTACTCGGTTATCTCTCTATTCATCCCCCCACTCTGTTACGGTTACTCCTCTAATCATCCCCCCGCTCCGTTACTCGGTTATCTCTCTATTTATCCCCCCACTCCGTTACTCCTCTATTCATCCCCATACTCCGTTACTCGGTTACTCCTCTATTTATCCCCCCACTCCGTTACTCCTCTATTCATCCCCATACTCCGTTACTCGGTTACTCCTCTATTTATCCCCCCACTCCGTTACTCCTCTATTCATCCCCCCACTCCGTTACTCGGTTACTCCTCTATTTATCCCCCCACTCCGTTACTCCGTTACTCCTCTATTCATCCCCCTACTCCGTTACCCTTCTTTGTCCACCTCTCTGCCACCTTTCTATTCACCCTTTCTTCATTGGTCTCCCCATTCTCCTTCTCTCTACCCAAATTAATCATTCATTTCTATATCGCTAAGCTCCTCCCCTTTCCCTGCACCTCCCCCTGTCAGCCCCGCGTTAAACAGATTACAGAGGATTCTCTGCTATTAACACGCTGTTGGGACTGTGGCCTAGCAGTGTAGTGTGGTGTCCAGCTTAGCCACACACACCAAACAGATGATACTGTATGAGAGAGAGAGAGAACTACCTCACCACTGATCTGGGTAGAGGGAAACAGGCAGCGATGTGATCGGACAAATACGCAGCAGCAAATCCTTCTTCTATAGCCTCCATCTTCTAACCTTAGCCTATCTATACTCCTCTCTACCTCAACCCAGCCCGCTGTCTCAGCCCGCTGTCTCAGCCCTCTGTCCCAGCCCTGCCCCAATCCAGCCCTCTGTCCCAGCCCTGCCCCAACCCAGCCGTGCCTCAACCTAGCCCTCTGTCCCAGCCCTGCCTCAACCCAGCCCTTCCCCAACCCAGCCCTTCCCCAACCCAGCCCTCAGTCCCAGCCCTGCCTCAACCAAGCCGTGCCTCAACCCAGCCCTCTGTCCCAGCACCGCCTCAACCCAGCCCTCTGTCCCAGCACCGCCTCAACCCAGCCCTCTGTCTCAGCACTGCCTCAATACAACCCTCTGTCCCAGCCCTGCCCCAACCCAGCCCTCAGTCCCAGCCCTGCCTCAACCAAGCCGTGCCTCAACCCAGCCCTCTGTCCCAGCACCGCCTCAACCCAGCCCTCTGTCTCAGCACTGCCTCAATACAACCCTCTGTCCCAGCCCTGCCCCAACCCAGCCCTCAGTCCCAGCCCTGCCTCAACCAAGCCGTGCCTCAACCCAGCCCTCTGTCCCAGCCCCGCCTCAACCCAACCCTCTGTCTCAGCACTGCCTCAATACAACCCTCTGTCCCAGCCCTGCCCCAACCCAGCCCTCAGTCCCAGCCCTGCCTCAACCAAGCCGTGCCTCAACCCAGCCCTCTGTCCCAGCCCCGCCTCAACCCAACCCTCTGTCTCAGCACTGCCTCAAAACAACCCTCTGACCCAGCCCTGCCCCAACCCAGCCCTCAGTCCCAGCCCTGCCTCAACCAAGCCGTGCCTCAACCCAGCCCTCTGTCCCAGCCCCGCCTCAACCCAGCCCTCTGTCCCAGCACCGCCTCAACCCAGCCCTCTGTCTCAGCACTGCCTCAATACAACCCTCTGTCCCAGCCCTGCCCCAACCCAGCCCTCAGTCCCAGCCCTGCCTCAACCAAGCCGTGCCTCAACCCAGCCCTCTGTCCCAGCCCCGCCTCAACCCAACCCTCTGTCTCAGCACTGCCTCAATACAACCCTCTGTCCCAGCCCTGCCCCAACCCAGCCCTCAGTCCCAGCCCTGCCTCAACCAAGCCGTGCCTCAACCCAGCCCTCTGTCCCAGCCCCGCCTCAACCCAACCCTCTGTCTCAGCACTGCCTCAAAACAACCCTCTGACCCAGCCCTGCCTCAACACAACCCCCTGACCCAGCCTCTATTCTACTTCAGCCCTCCTCCGGTACTCCCTGGATCCTGAGTGAGCCTCCACTCCCCCCTTCCCCTCATGGCAGGTATCATGGACCCTGAGGATACAATTGTAACAGAACCCAAGGATGAGGATATCTAACCTGAGGATAGAATCGAAACAGAACTGGAGGATAGAATTCTAATGGAACCTGAGGATATAATCGGAACAGAACTGGAGGATATGTGTTAATTTATCCAGAAGGTTCTGATGCTGAGGAGCCAGATGGGATTCTCTTTGAGCCAGAGGAGCAACAAGAGGGAGATGATGAGGAGGATAACGTCTTTGCCACATGGATGGGCCGCTACAAGAAAGCAGCAGAACAAGAGGACAAGGATAAAGAGGTGGAGAAAAGAGAAGCAGTGATATAGGAGAGGAAGAACAGCTTCGAACGACAAGCTCCACCACGGGCAGACCGGCGGCAATCACTACCCTGTCCAGTGAGTCTGTGTACATGTGAGGTGCTGTTGTAGAGGAATCTGCTTTGTCTTTGGGAGTTGTATACACAGACCAGTAGGAGTGAGTTTTGAGGGGGAGGGTCAGAGCTAGGACTGCTGGGTTTGACTGCTGACACTCAAGATAAGTCAGTCACTCCGCCAGGATCCCCTACCACACACCAACCCACCACAGGGCTCTTTAGCTCCTAGCCTGAACCCCAAAATACAGGTAGATAGCTGTTTCTTCTTTCTCACACTCAGTGTTATAGGAATTTCCAGGAGAACAAACAGGAGAGCAGTCGTAGGGTAAAGTCAATCAAAAGTCTTTCTGGTTTATTACAAGTTGCAACAGGGAGACACCACCTAGCACAGAAGCAGAGGAAATGTCTAACTGGCCTCTTGGAGACAGACCCTTTTATATCCCTATCAGACAGCAACACATGTTCTGGAAACAGCAGCTAGACATTTGATGGAAATCAAGACAAAAAGGCAGTGACTGTCAGCCAGAGAAATAAAAGTTGTTACATTGCTTTGTTGTGCCTTAGCTACAGCCAGGGGACAGGGACTAATGGGATTATAATAGGCAGGAGCATACGTCATTTACATACGTCCCCCGCCAGGCCAAACTCGCTGCAATGCATCTCATCCATGAATGATCCTGGCTGCCCGATACCAGCCAATACTGAGCGACGATCCTCCATGATTCCATCTGCCATTCCAGATTAAAATGCAAACGCGGTTCCGCAGGCGGAACGTCATGTCTCCGGTACGCTGGCGGTGTGTGTGATGGTCAGGTGGGGGTCTTTCTGAGAACACTACTTTAGTCTCATTCTGTTCAATTAACACTTTGTTAAAAGTAAATCTGTGTGTTTGTGTTGCAGAGCGACGCTGATTGTGGGTCTCATCTGTCATGATGACCTGCACAGAGGAGGGAGTGTTTCTCTCTCACACACTCTTTCTCTCTCTCTCCCTGAAGTGTATATAGGAGTGGCTGTGGAGGAAGCAGGTGTGTTGTGTGCAGGTGGTGCTCTTGCCAGAACCACTCTACTGGAGCTTCACTTGGGTTAAAGTACCCTGAGAACCACGTAGAACAGCCTAGAACTGGACAGAAACACCTAGAACTGGACCCAACCTCTCACAACTGCATATAGTTGGAAAGAACTGCCTAGACAGAACTACACCGAACCTGGAAGAACTACCCAGAACTGACGAGAACCGGTGAAGAACTGCAGAAAAACACTCAGAACTGCCTAGCGTTGTAATGAACCTTGCAGAACTGCCTAGCGTTGTAATGAACCTTGCAGAACTGCCTAGCGTTGTAATGAACCTTGCAGAACTGCTTAGATACGGACATCACTTATTTTTATTTGACCTTTATTTAACTAGGCAAGTCCGTTAAGAACAAATTCTTATTTTCAATGACGGCCTAGGAACAGTGGGTTAACTGCCTGTTCTGAATCTAGAGTGCTGTGCTGAGACAGAGACCTCCGTATTCCCCCAAATCCCAATAATCCAGTATCTTTTAATATTGTTTGTGTGATCGTGTATGAGTGAAATGTATGGATGTTTTTCCAAAGGTTTTACTTATAAGAATCGATTCAACATGTTTATTTCAAGATGTTGTTTGTTTAGTCAAATAAGGGCATTTACATTTTTACATTGTATCCCATCTACGTCTTTGTTTTCCTCTAGTCATCCCCTAGTCATTGAATAAAACACTTGGTTGTTCTAATTGTAAAATGTATACTAAGTTGTATCATCTTTATTACTGTGTACTACTGTGAGGTTTCCACCACAAATATAAGGCTCTGCTGCCCCCTTTTGTTATTGTGGTACTGCAGTTATCCCCAGCCCGTCCCGTCTCCGTGGTTACACAGTGGCGGAAGTTATCGCAATCCACCTGTTGCACTTCGAACAGGAAAAATAGCTCGACAAATCAATATTTGGCGTTCTTAAAAACTAAGCCAATCGAAGCAACGGGAAAGTTCTAGAACTACTAGCTACATTCTATCCGTGTCAACTTTAATGGACAAACTAAAGAAAGTTTTGAGTGGCCAAGATGGCAACAATGATGACGGCGACATATTGCAAGTAGGTACGTTTTCTAGCTAGCTAACGTTAGCTAATATGTTGTTTACCCTAAATAATATCTAGCTATGTTTGGCTTTCTCGCTAAGCCTTTTTAAACGCATGCTTTATCTACGTTACGAGTACAGTTGCTTAGCAATAACATAGTAACGTTAGCTAGAAACACTAGGCTAGCTAGGTGAATGATGCCCATGTTTTCTAGCTATGTTGTTTATAAATGGTGCGGTGTTGAAACAGGCGGCGAACCAAGCCTCCACCCTGGGCTGGGGCACGCGCATGAAGGGCTTTATCGCATGTTTCGTGCTCGGGGTCTTGTGTTCCATTCTGGTGAGTCGTCATCTCTCTCCCATCATTTCAGCATTGCTCGGACTGTCAATTATGTGTGTCAGTGTCAGTTGTGTTTCCCAAACCTCTCTCAGTAAGCCAGAACACATCGATATGTTTTTATTCCAGAAAGTATTGGGGGGGTTGATCTCGGAGATATTCAAATCTGTGCATTGAGGTCTAGACACTAAGGGCAAGTTGATAGTGTCGACAGTAGAATAGGAGTCATTTGGGACCAATTGATAGTGTCAACAGTAGAATAGGGGCCGATGCTAAGTTGTTCATCCTCTCACCTGGTGGCAGGGGACATGCTTGCTGTGGATTCCAAGGGTTGGTCTGATTCTGTTTGCCGTGCTGTACACACTTGGCAATGTTGCCTCTCTGTGCAGGTGAGTAGAGCGTTGTTGAGTATTAGTGGGTGTATGTGCGGTTTATGTGGGCATTTACAAAACAGTTAGGCCTATTTTTAGATTTTAAGGTATCCCTGGGACCCTCCCCAGATCAAAGCTGACATTGTCCTTGTCCAGTTTAACACCTAAGGTGCACATGATACAGCAATCACATTTCTAGTGCAGTTACTACAATAATGTAAGTTTAGTCAAATAATGTGTGTATTCTCAGCACTATGTTCCTGATGGGACCCCTTAATCAGCTGAAGAGGATGTGTGCCAAAGAAAGAGCACTGGCCACAGCTATCATGCTGGTGAGACCACACGACACACACACACCCATGTTTGTTTTACTATCCTCGTGTGGACCAAAACATGTATTCCCTTTCAAAATACTATTTTCCATAACCCTAACTCCTAATTCTAACCCTAATTGTAACCCCTAAGCCTAAAATATATATTTTTCTTGTGGGGACCAACAAACTATCCCCACGTGTCAAAATGTTCCTTGTTTTACTATGCTTGTGAGGACTTTTGGTCCCCACCAGGATAGTAAAATGACAAAAAAACAGTTTTTCTGTTCATTAATTACATGCTACTTGTCTCTCCTCACAGACCTGTCTGGTGCTAACTATGTGTTCTGCTTTCTGGGTGAGTATAACACACACATGATACATATCCTGCACCTGTTGTGTTATCAAATCCCTGCAGGCCTTTTTAGCTAGTCTGTTACTCATTTAAACTTTGTCTTACATTGTTCTACCTCAAAGTATATCTGAGTGCTTCTCTCTCTCTCTACAGTGGAAGAATAATGGTCTAGCCTTACTCTTCTGTATTCTACAGTTTCTGGCCTTCGCTTGGTGAGTGGCTCACACACACACACACACACACACACACACACATGCTTGAGTAATCTCCTTCCTTTAGTGTGTGTTTGTGGTATTACATCCCTACAGTCTGCAGTCTGAGTGACACACACACACACACACGCCCAGAGTTGTTCTGTGCTGAGGGCTTTTTGGCAGGCAGCTCAATGCCAGGTCCTTATTTGTAACTGAAAACAGAGTAATTATGGCCATAGCTTTTAGCCTGGCTAATCACACACGACTAATGCAGCTAGCTTTGTTCTCTCAAGCACCTCCTTCACAAAGACAGGAGATTCATACACACACACAGTCTCTCTCTCTCTCGCTCTCTCTTGCCCACATACATACACACACAGGAGTACACACAGATGTGCAATTAGTTTACATACATACATAAACACCATTAAAATAACTTCCACTGTAACACAACAAACACTCATGCATAAACTCTGTTTTCACAGACTCTCTGCCACTGACACACTTCAGATAAAGACCTTATACAGCCCTTTGCTGTGTGTGATGTATGACGCTGACTTATACTATACTTCTGTGTTTCAGGTATGGCCTGTCCTACATTCCATTCGCAAGGTGGGTGTTGGTTTCCACAGTAACTGCCCGTCCACCTCTGTCTGTAGCCTTAACTGCCCGTCCACCTCTGTCTGTAGCCTTAACTGCCCGTCCACCTCTGTCTGTAGCCTTAACTGCCCGTCCACCTCTGTCTGTAGCCTTAACTGCCCGTCCACCTCTGTCTGTAGCCTTAACTGCCCGTCCACCTCTGTCTGTAGCCTTAACTGCCCGTCCACCTCTGTCTGTAGCCTTAACTGCCCGTCCACCTCTGTCTGTAGCCTTAACTGCCCGTCCACCTCTGTCTGTAGCCTTAAGCCCTATTCACAGTATTACATCATCCCTTCCCATTCAGTGATGGTTCAGTCCTAAAGCAAATTCTTTGAAGTTTTTGAAACTTGACTTTGGAGTGTTTATTCTTTTACTAATTATTATTGTTTGTTTGTTCACAGGGATGCCGTGATAAAGGCCTTCTCTGTCTGTCTGAAGTGAGGCTGCAAACCTCCCTTTCACTCTCCCTCTGAGGGGTTATGATGTGTGTGTGTTTGGGGGTTGGCTAAAGCCCTCAACTCTCTGGCAAACACACAGACGCCACACAGGTGTGCTGGAATGGTGCCCACTGAGTAAACACTCGTCAGCGAATGCTTTCCAGAGCAGAAGTGTACCTGAGGTATGATGTTGTGTAGAGGAATCTGTTTGTGAGGGATGCCTTATCTTATCTGTGTGTGTGGTGTGGTTTCTGTCCCTTTAAGGTTGGTGTATATGTGCATTTTGTGTGTTTTTCTACACTGTGAGTCCAGCTCCTCTTAATTTACTGTGGAGGAAGGGTCAATGCACCACCTCTGTCATTTCTATAACTGTAAATCAAACCAGACCAAAACTATTCAGATCTATATTTAGGTGCCAACATGGTGTGTCTTCACTAGTTAGTTGTACTGTAGGTGTTTATTTACATGTGTTCACAATGGACAGCTGACTACTGATCATTTCACTTGCTCAGGTCTGGAAATCTGTACAGTCGGATGACTTTTTGCACCTAATCCCAAGTGCACTTACCAGGAGTCTGAATATAAGGGCCTGCTGTTAAACGTTCTTCTAGCTGGATAGATATACAGTTGAAGTTGGAAGTTTACATACACTTAAGTTGGAGTCATTAAGACTTGTTTTTCAACCTCTCCACAAATGTTTTGTTAACAAACTATAGTTTTGGCAAGTCGGTTAGGACATCTACTTTGTCATTTTTCCAGAAATTGTTTATTTCACTTATAATTCACTGTGTCACAATTAAGGTGGGTCAGACGTTTAAATACACTATGTTGACTGTACCTTTAAACAGCTTGGAAAATTCCAGAAAAGGATGTCATGGCTTTAGAAGCTTCTGATAGGCTAATTGACATTTGTGTCAATTGGAGGTGTACCTGTGGATGTATTTCAATGCCTACCTACCTGCTTCTTTGCTTGACATCATGGGAAAATCAAATGAAATCAGACAAGACCTTAGAAAATACATTGTAGACCTCCACAAGTCTGGTTCATCCTTGGGAGCAATTTCCAAATGCCTGTAGGTACCTCCATCTGTACAAACAATAGTACGCAAGTATAAACACCATGGGACCACGCAGCCGTCACACCGCTCAGGAAGGAGATGCGTTCTGTCTCCTAGAGATGAATGTACTTTGGTGCAAAAAGTGCAAATCAATCCCAGAACAACAGCAAAGGACCTTGTGAAGATGCTGGAGGAAACAGGTACAAAAGTATCTACAGTAAAACAAGTCCTATATCGACATAATCTGAAAGGCCGCTCAGCAAGGAAGAAGCCACTGCTCCAAAACCGTATAAAAAGCCAGACTACGGTTTGCAACTGCACATGGGGACAAAGACTGTACTTTTTGGAGAAATGTCCTCTGGTCTGATGAAACAAAAATATAATTGTTTGGCCATAATGACCATCATTATGTTTGAGGGAAAAGGGGGAGGCTTGCAAGCCAAAGAACACCATCCCAACCGTGAAGCACGGGGGTGGCAGCATGTTGTGGGGGTGCTTTGATGCAGGAGGGACTGGTGCACTTCACAAAATAGATGGCATCATGAGGGAGGAAAATTATGTGGATATATGTCTCAATACATTAGTCAGGAAGTTAAAGCTTGGTTGCAAATGGACAATGACCTCAAGCATACTTCCAAAGTTGTGGCAAAATGGCTTAAGGACAACAAAGTCAAGGTATTGGAGTGGCCATCACAAAGCCCTGACCTCAATCCTATAGAACATTTGTGGGCAGACCTGAAAAAGCATGTGTGAGCAAGGAGGCCTACAAACCTGACTCAGTTACACCAGCTCTATCAGGAGGAATGGGCCAACATTCACCCAACTTAATGTGGGAAGCTTGTGGAAGGCTACCCAAAACGTTTGACCCAATTTAAAGGCAATGCTACCAAATACTAATTGAGTGTATGTGAACTTATGACACACTGGGAATGTGATGAAAGAAATAAAAGTTGATATAAATCATTCTCTCTACTATTATTCTGACATTTCACATTCTTCAAATAAAGTGGTGATACTAACTGACATAAGACAGGGAATTTTTACTCTGATTGATTGTCAGGAATTGTGAAAAACAGAGTTTAAATGTATTTGGCTAAGGTGTATGTAAACTTCCGACATCAACTGTACATGCAGAAAAAAAGAAGGGAAGAACTGCTTCAAGTGCTCATGAATCTTTCACCTTTTATATAAAACGTCTGTTATTTTTATTTCAACTCCGTTTCCTGTAAACATGGCTAACTGCTGTTTTAACTGTCATGGTTAGTAGTACCATAATTTTGTGTTAGATTCTTTCCACAGGTATTTTGGCTTTCATTTCAGTTTTTTAAATAATTTCTGGGGGAATCGTTTTTTGTTGTTGTTTTTCAATCATGTTTCCTGTAAACACTACTCTTTAACTGTTTTAACTCTCATGGTTTGTACTATAGCCGTTTTCTGGGCGGAATTAAAATATCAATGCTGGCTTCAGCATGCCCTAGTCACGACCATTAAAAAACCCTCTCACTGGGGCTGTGACTTATGTTAACTTGCAAAAAAAATGAATGCCTTACTTCACATGATTTAAACCAGGGAATCACTGCTTTTTAAAATATGTATACTGTACTACTGTAACTCTCCTGAGTGACCTCTGTTTCATAAAACCCTCCCTATAGATGGTTGTTTCATCTGCATAAAAACATGTATGATGCTATTAAACACTTGTTTAATAGAATAACATATGTTCTATATTCAGGATACATTGTTTTAGGACCATGGTTAGTTCGTCTACTTGTCTAATATGAGCGCAGGTAGTTACAGGTTTGGAAGAAATACTTTTTAAATCACGATTGTTTTTTTGTACCATCTGGAAATTGAACACTAATGTTTTAAAGTGTAACGATAATTTAGCGATGTGGGCCAATAATGTATGACTATGAATCATGTTTCATGTGTTCTTGTCCTGTTTGTGTGACACCATTTTACAACAGAAATAAACATTTTCAAACTATATTATGGAGTGTTTTAATGTGCACGAGTGAGAGTTGTACCACCTGTTTTGCCTTCCTTGGCTTTGTATTTTCTGATGGAGTCTCACCGGGGTCACTGCCACACACACACACACGCATTCCTTGTACAAAAGGTCTGAGGTGTGTATCGTGGGATTATGATTTGGTGCGTTTACCTGTGCTCTGCTTCCCACCTTTTGATATTTGCCTCGCGCTCAGTTAATGACGCTCCTTTATGCGTTTTAAATCAGTAAAGCCCCTAATCTCCGCTCGCCGCCCGCCGCTGATTAAAAAAAAATATCTCTCCAAACACACACCGCTGCAGCTGCGAGCTCACAAGGCCGTTCGGTCACACCGCCAGCTCGCGGGGATCGGGTGTCGCTGTAGGAGCCCTTCTGGACACTGACCGTTCCGTGTGCTCTCTGTTCTTCCCTCCTCGGGTGTGGAACGGAGCTTCCACTGTGCACAAACTAGTTAAAGCAACACCAGTTCGAGCTTCGTTCTACCTGAAAAAGATGATTCTGAGATAATTGGCTTTAAAGTTCCGAACCCTTATTGGTTTGAATGGTGTCAGAAATATATAGTATTATTTCGAACTTAACATGTCATTGGGGTATTTAGACTACTGTATATGTAGAGACCATTGAACCGAACAAGGCAATTCCAACTACACGTTGAAAAAAAATGCAGATACAACCGTATAGTACCAAACGAGATGTTTTTAGACAACACACAGTAGGCTACATTAGTGTAGTCCAAATGGACAGGTCTCTGAGCCCAGTAGGTCGTCAGACCAAGAGTGGAGGGAAATGTTCTGGGAAGCATTTTACGTTTTCAGTCGTTCAGACTTTAACAACATAGTTTCCGTTGTCTATACTTAAGAGCAGGAACGTGAATTATTATCCGAAAAAAGAGCCGTACGAAATGACCTAGACTATATTTAATTTTCTTCAGAAGATTTTCTGTCGTTTTGGAAGAGAGGGAGGCTTGTTCAATCCGTGCGCTAAAAGCATCTGATTCCACTCCTTGCCAAGAGCACCGGTAGTTAGACCATTAACCGTAGTCACCGATAATGATTTATATAATAAGGCTACAGGCCCACGACAGCAACGTTTGTCTTTTTGTGTAATTGTGATCATTTCGAACGGAAAAGCCAGTCAACTTGTCTTCTGGCCCCCTCCGGCATGGCCCTTCGCTGTCCATGGTGCTGACAAAAGTGGTGCGTACGGTATTTCAATGCAAGTTGAGAAAAGTCATCATGCCAAGTTGAAACAATAACAAAGCCACATCCTGCCTCTGTTTTGGTAAAAAGCTGAGGGATGTGCCTCGGAAATATAACCACTCTCAAATTCATAGACCAAGCTATGGATGCAAGGACTGATCATCCAATATATACAAATTGTAGTTTTAAGCATGTTTTCAGTCTATAGGCTACAGAGTTTGTTTACATTTACAATGTTTACAAGCTTAAAGTTTGGGTTATGTTGAGGTTTTACAGTTGAACTAAGCTTATGAGGCATTTACACGTTATGTTCTTCAAGAATCAATGGGGTATGTAACATTCACTATAAATCCAAAATTAGTTGTACCAACTGCAGATTGACCCTTTAAGGTCTAGGCTAGCTCATCAAAGAAACTCTCTCTCCCTCCCTCTTCCTCTCTCTCACTC
The DNA here is from genome assembly GCF_045791955.1 of Oncorhynchus clarkii lewisi. NCBI lineage: Eukaryota > Metazoa > Chordata > Actinopteri > Salmoniformes > Salmonidae > Oncorhynchus > Oncorhynchus clarkii. The sequence goes on from NC_092164.1 coordinate 55,223,949, forward strand.
CCTCTTCCTCTTTCTTGCTCTTTCTCTCTCCCTCTGACAAATGACGCTCTGTAAATGGTAAATTAGTGAGAGTTGATCACATGACCGGCCGGCCGAACCTGTCTTGTGCTCCGCACCGGTGTCGCATTGATTTACAACTGCAGTTCACAATCCTCATGGCTAAAACACCCACATGGGAATTCATTTGTTCTGTTTCAATTTAACCGAATTTAACGACGTTTTTTTCCCCATCACCTGCTGAGTGAGATATTTGTGAGTAAGATATTTGTTTTACCTAATTGTAAACTTTCTTTGGAGAAAACATCAGTCTTATTTGAGAGGTAGCCTTTAACCTCGTTGAGGTCCCCAAATGAAGGTTGAGGGTTTAGCTGAAGGCAGGGCTGGGGGTAACCCCTGCCCTGGTCCTGCCAGCCAGTGCTGTATCTCGCGACTGCTAAGCGTGGTGGAGAGCGAGTTGCAAGCGGGGCGCGAGAAGGGGGACCCCACCGAGAAGCAGCTGAAGGTGACGCTCGAGGAAGCGGAACTGTGGCGGAAGTTTAAGGAAGTTACCAATGAGATGATAGTCACCAAGAGCGGCAGGTGAGCTTGAGTTAATTATAATTGTGTACCTTTATTTAACTAGGCAAGTCAGTTAAGAAAAATTCAAATTCTCAATGACGGCCTACACCAAACCCGGACGACGCTGGGCCAATTGTGCGCCGCCCGACTCCCAATCACGGCCGGTTGTGATACAGCCTGGATTCGAACTAGGGTGTCTGTAGTGAAGCCTCCAGCACTGTAATACAGTCCGCTGTGCCACTAGGGAGCCCCAAATAGTTTGATAGACGAGCATTTTTTAATAGTAAAATATATTTTATTGATCTTCAACCGCAAGAGGACATATATTGGGGAGAGGAGATTCGCAGACAAACATACAGACAATACCAAATGCAAGTTTCAAGAGTTTGGTCATTTGATCACCCATTCATTATATGTATCATCCACCCATTGCTAAATTAATTTTATGAACACATGCAGCAGAATTCAAACCTATATTTCTCTGTCACACATATCACTCTAAAACGACTAACACTTCTGTTATATTAGAGGGCTTTGAATCAATTACCCAATTAAGAGACCATTCGATTTCAATTGATAAATTGATAATTCCATTTTCAATTAGTTCAGCCCTTTTTTCAACTTCACTTCTATTCCTATAAACGCATCTTGATCGAATCTTCTAGTTCAGCCCTTTTTTCAACTTCAGCTTTCTATTCCTATATAATCATTACGATTTCATAAGAATTAGATCCAAGCGAAAACTATTAATTACATAGGCCTATCTGTAATTTAAGTGCTATTGAATAATATGAGTTATTTAGGAATAGGAAGAACATTTTTTTCTTGTACTTATTAGAGCTGAAAAGTGTAATAGCCTATATTTTTTATAAAAGGGTAGCGTAATACATTTTAACAACCAGAAATATTACGTTTGAGAAAGTTCAGGCCAAATATTGTAAGCCAGAAAATATTTTAAGAAAATGAGATTCATAAAAATGTGTTTTGAAAATATCAGTGACATATTCCTTTATCATGATCCCATGATCCCATGATCCCATGATAAAGGAATATAAGCCCAAGGCTTATGCACAGTTATTCAAATTGATTCTGTTTAATTGTATAGTCTCGTGTCTTTCATGTCATTAATTAATATTTGATATGTTTATAGTCTATTTGATTCGTCTACAAAACATTAGTTTAGAACACTTTGTTCCAAAAATCCGACTGCAAACCTCGACAGGCTGGTTATTACTGGCTAAATGTATCGTCACATTCTTAAATTAAGAAAACATGTTAGTTTAAAAAAAATCTGCGTTCTAAACTTAGTATTGCCCGTAGTGTATCGAACGGTTTAATAGATTTCTCTGGCGCATGACTACTTTTGTGCTGACCCTCTCATGCTCTGAGGGGCGGCTTGACCGGTCCAGCGCGTGTTGTAGTGGCAGGTCAGCTCACCTGGTGGGTGTCTGTCCATTTACACGTTGGCCACTTCAGAACGTTTTTATTTGGGGAAAACAACAATTAATTTAATAAAAGTAAAAAGAGTCACAAAAAAAGTCCAAAAAAGTGAGTTTAGAGTTGTGTGTGTGTGTGTGTGTGTGTGTGTGTGTGTGTGTGTGTGTGTGTGTGTGTGTGTGTGTGTGTGTGTGTGTGTGTGTGTGTGTGTACTGCGTGCCTGTGTACATGCATTAATCTGTGCGTTCCTACTGTGGTGTTCCAGGAGGATGTTTCCGGTGCTGAAAGTGAGTGTATCGGGTCTGGACCCCAACGCCATGTACTCCTTCCTGCTGGACTTCCAGCCAGCTGACAGCCACCGCTGGAAGTACGTTAACGGGGAGTGGGTTACAGCCGGTAAACCGGAGCCTGCCGGTAATGGTTGTGTGTACATCCATCCCGACTCACCCAACTTCGGAGCCCACTGGATGAAGGCACCTGTCTCCTTCAGCAAGGTCAAACTCACCAATAAGCTCAACGGAGGTGGACAGGTAGAGCATACACACACACAGTCAGTCTATAGACTCTAGCTTAGTTTCTGGGCCAAAACTCACCAGTACATCCCCAGCTGCACTAGATACCTCACTAACTTCAT
>NC_092164.1:55229077-55254077 GCF_045791955.1 Oncorhynchus clarkii lewisi
ACACACACACACACACACACACACACACACACACACACTACCTTAGCTGTTTACACATATTTGCTAACACAATTAGCATGGTTAGCACAGGTCTCACACTAGTCACTGTAACGCTGTATCTCTTGCTTCTTTGAATCGCACCAGTTCACAGAGTGAACTCATATAGGTTATCATTGAATGATTGTATTTGCAGGAACCACCCGAACAGTCCATTGGAGTCCCCATTTGACAGCCATATGGGAATTCAACACTGTGAGTGGGCCTTTAGGACTAATTTGATTCAAATTGAATGATTTGAATCTACTAAATAACAATAATCCACTTTTAAACCGTGTGTGTTTCTTCTTCCCATAGGTGGCTGGTTTCTGTCTAACCCAGACTCGCTGTGTTCAGGTGGGGGTCCTAGCTTCCCCTATAGCGGGGGTCTGCCTCTCGCCCCCCCTCATGGGTACAAGCACTACCCCCCCAGGCCAGCTCCCTACCCCCCCTCCTACCTGCCGCACCGCACGCACCCTTCTGGTGAGACACACCGCCATCTCTCCATCTCTCTCTTCCAAATCCTCTTTTAACTTTAGTTGAAAATGTAAGCTATCACACCAGCCTGACCTCTTCCCTCTTCCCTTGTCCCTGTCGTTCTCCGCTCCTCTGTCTCGCTCTCCTCGTCACCCTCATCTCCAACCCTCCCTCCAGTCTCTCTGTCTGAGGGGCTACAGGTGTTGTCTGGGGGTCCTGATGGCTGGTCTAGTGTCTCCTCCCCCGGCCCCTCCTCCTCAGCCCTACCCATGACCACACCCTCCTCACCCCCGTCCACCAATAGCAGCAGGTACTACACGAAAACATAGATATAGAATAAGTAGAATAATACATGATATAGCTCTTTAGAATCTACTGAGTTTTTGTTTATAAAGCAAGGTGTGTGTCCTCAGTCAGTACCCTTGTTTGTGGACGGTCGGGCGTACAGACGGGAGTCCTGCCTCTTCTCCCTGCGCCCAGCTTCATGGACCAATCAACAGCGAGAGCCACCCACAGCCACCCAATCACGTCCGGCTGGGCGGGCCCGGTTGGCCACCTGTCTCCAGCCATTCCTTCTAACAAACTATGTGATTGGTCGATGCCCACATGGGCATGATCAGTACTGCCCTGGGACCCGGCCCTGGAAGCCCTTTAATGAACACATCTTAGATAATAGGTGTTCCTCTGCCCAGGCGTTGCCAGATGTTACATCTTCTGGAAAGGTATTTTAAGTATCAGCTAACCACATATTTCATAGCAACCTGATGCCCGACAGCAGTCGATGACGTGGCACGGAACCACTGGTTGATGAATGCAACGTCTGAGCAGGGGAAGGCGACCAACGTGTGTGTGCATGTGATGCCATACAAATGTGTTAGTGTGTGTGCACCTCAAAAAACGAAGGCCCAGATTCAATCAGATCAAGTGTTAACTGGCAATAGCAGACACCTGCATAGCGGATGTTTTGGCTTTGCTGGAGGTGGAACTGCGTTGGAGCTGTCCAAATCGGCGAGCAGCTGCTCTTGCGATCATTGTCACGAAGCCACACTGTCCCACTGGCGTTAGAAGTTCAGAAGGAGAAAGTGGAGGCTGTATAGAAATAACGACGCTCACATTGAAAAACATTCAACCAAATAGTTTCTATCATCATAATGGAGGTGTAGATCACATCTCACATTCCACTGTTCTGACTTAGAAACAAGGCTGCATGGGATTTCTGTTCATGCCACTCCGTGCAGCCAATGGCAATGTCCGCTTTAGGTATAATGCCAGGAGCCGCTTGTGGATTTGACAGCTCCTAACGCAGTCCTACCTCCGGCACCTCCGAAACGACCGCTGTGCGGATGTTGGACAAAGTGGATCTGATTGAATCAAGCCCTAAATGTCTCTGCCTGCTTTCAAATGACTTACTTCAATGTTTGTGGTTCAGCCCTGACAGACTAACTCTGGGCCCTGACAGACTAACTCTGGGCCCTGACAGACTAACTCTGGGCCCTGGTAATAAGATATGTCAAACTGCCAATATGCAGGAGTCAGAATAAATATCTATGTGAAACTATGGTACAGAAAAATATGTATTATGTCTCTGTCTTCATTCTGTCAGCTTTATGATAATGTCTCTGTCTGATAAATGCTGTTCATTGTAAAACGCTGAAAATAAACATTGGCCAATCAAATCTTTCTGGTATGTGTGTTTTCTGGGTGTGTGTAATAACATAATGACTGCTGGAGTTGCGTAGGCACTCTGGACACTCTGTTAACACAAATTCAGCACTGGTATGTGTGTTTTCTGGGTGTGTGTAATAACATAATGACTGCTGGTGTTGCGTAGGCACTCTGGACACTCTGTTAACACAAATTCAGCACTGGTATGTGTGTTTTCTGGGTGTGTGTAATAACATAATGACTGCTGGAGTTGCGTAGGCACTCTGGACACTCTGTTAACACAAATTCAGCACTGGTATGTGTGTTTTCTGGGTGTGTGTAATAACATAATGACTGCTGGTGTTGCGTAGGCACTCTGGACACTCTGTTAACACAAATTCAGCACTGGTATGTGTGTTTTCTGGGTGTGTGTAATAACATAATGACTGCTGGTGTTGCGTAGGCACTCTGGACACTCTGTTAACACAAATTCAGCACTGGTATGTGTGTTTTCTGGGTGTGTGTAATAACATAATGACTGCTGGTGTTGCGTAGGCACTCTGGACACTCTGTTAACACAAATTCAGCACTGGTATGTGTGTTTTCTGGGTGTGTGTAATAACATAATGACTGCTGGTGTTGCGTAGGCACTCTGGACACTCTGTTAACACAAATTCAGCACTGGTATGTGTGTTTTCTGGGTGTGTGTAATAACATAATGACTGCTGGTGTTGCGTAGGCACTCTGGACACTCTGTTAACACAAATTCAGCACTGGTATGTGTGTTTTCTGGGTGTGTGTAATAACATAATGACTGCTGGTGTTGCGTAGGCACTCTGGACACTCTGTTAACACAAATTCAGCACTGGTATGTGTGTTTTCTGGGTGTGTGTAATAACATAATGACTGCTGGTGTTGCGTAGGCACTCTGGACACTCTGTTAACACAAATTCAGCACTGGTATGTGTGTTGTTGGACAACAAATAAAAATTCCACTTCTCAAAATGACTGAAAGTCTCTAAAGTCAGGACACACAATGACATAATAGTAGAAAAGTACAAACTTTAATGCAGACTTCTGTACACAAAATTGCTTTCCAATTCCTTAGACTGAAACTCTTCCTGAAGGGGCCAACCACACAGAGACCGATGAAAAGACCACTGCAGTAACACACCTGATTCAACTAACCACGGTCCAGACTGAAACCCATGATTGGTTGAATTCCAGAGCAGGTTTGACGTCATAATGACATTATTACAACAGCCCTATGACAATGTTATAACAGCGTTACAATACTGTTGTGGAACAACGTCGTCAGCTTCCTCCTAAATACAGAGAGTTAAACTCTGCCTCCAGCCGGTGGTCTTTGTGGGCGGATTCTGATTCTGGACAGGTGATGTCACCATCTCCCAGCATCTTCCACCAAGGCAGGCGACCGGACTGGAGCAAGGCATTGTGGGATTGCCGGGCGCGGGCGGCTACGGGGGCAGAGCGACTCCTGAACACGTCACAGTCGGTTACTGTGGCGACACTGAGTGAGGGGGCATCTAAGAGAGGAAGATGGATGAAGGGAGAGAACGAGGAAGAGAGAGAAAGAGAGATTGGTGTGCGCGTGTGTGATACCTACTCAGCAGTAGTTCCAGGTCGGTGTTGATCTGTGCCAGCAGGGCGTGTGTGTGAGTGTGTTCTCTCAGCTCTGCCTCTCTCCCCTGTAGATGCTGGAGCAGCAAGGCTTGGGTCTGAGCATGGAGCTTCCTACTGCCCTCTAGAGACACCACAGAGGACTACACACACAGAAAGAGATTGTTACACACACAGAGAGAGATCCGTTACACAGACACACAGAGAGAGACCCGTTACACAGACACAGATCATTACACAGACACACAGAGATCGTTACACACACATACACACTCGTTACACAGACACACAGAGAGAGACCCGTTACACAGACACAGAGAGATCGTTACACAGACACACACATACACACTCGTTACACAGACACACAGAGAGAGACCCGTTACACAGACACACAGAGAGAGACCCGTTACACAGAGAGATAGTTACACACCACACACACAGTTGTTTTACTATCCTTGTGGGGACCAAATACTATTTTCCCTAACCCCTAACCCTAATTGTAACTGTAACCCGAAACCTAACCCTAAAAACAGCCTTTTTCCTTGTGGGGACAAGTGAAATGTCCCCACTTGTCCAAATATTCCTTGTTTTACTATCCTTGTGAGGACATCTGGTCCCTACAAGGATAGTAAAACCAAACACACAACTTGAAGTAATATTCAGAATCACCGGGTGCAGGGCAATATGTTCCTCCACCTCTCTCTTCAGCTCCGCCCTCCGACTGTCAGTCAAACCCCGAGGACCAATCCAAGGGGAGAGGGAAGGAGGGGCTTTCTCAGCTCTCCGCCTCTTCAGAAAGCGAAGGACCTAACAGGAGAGGGACAAAAAACTGTCAAGATGAATTCAGATGCTGCTGCATGCTAGATTTGTTTGATCGCTGTGTTCAGCTTCTGCTTACAACAGGGGTGGTCTATTGGAAGTGCATGTGAGTGTGTTAATACTGTTCTCTGCAGGACAACAGCAGCTCTGTGCTGTGTGTGTGTGTGTTAATACTGCTCTCTGCAGGACAACAGCAGCTCTGTGCTGTGTGTGTGTGTTAATACTGCTCTCTGCAGGACAACAGCAGCTCTGTGCTGTGTGTGTGTGTTAATACTGCTCTCTGCAGGACAACAGCAGCTCTGTGCTGTGAGTGTGTGTTAATACTGTTCTCTGCAGGACAACAGCAGCTCTGTGCTGTGTGTGTGTGTGTTAATACTGCTCTCTGCAGCACAACAGCAGCTCTGTGCTGTGTGTGTGTGTTTCTCCGTTGCTGGAAGTTTCGTCTCTCTCGGTGGCCTCGCCAAACCCTCTGGATCTGTATTGCAGCCTGCCTCTCCACCTCCCCGAGGTACTGCTGCACCTGACCTACACACACACACACACACACACACACGAGGACTGTAGATGGCAGGTCTAACTAAGCAAACAAACGAGCATCATTCCGCTCTGTCTCTGCTGTAACAGGTAATGTGTGTGTACCTGGGGGCAGTAGCTGCAGTAGCTGTAGTTGTTTCTGATGGAACTCTCTCCTGGCTCTCTGTCTCCTGACACACAGCTGTAGTCTCAGCTCCTTCTCCCAGCACACAGCCTGAGCCTGCTGCGCTCTCCTCCGCCGCCGCTCCCTACACACACACACACACACACACACACACACACACACACACACACACACACACACACACACACACACACACACAACTGTCTGGAATTACTATGATCTTATTTAACCTTTATTTTGACAGGAAGTCATGCTGAGACCAACTTCTCTTTTACAGATGAGCCCTGGAATTACAAAAAATATACATCAATACAAAACAGAGATACAAAACACGATCATAGATCAATGAGAAAATAAAGCCCACACACACACACACACACACACACCTGAAGCTCCTCTGCAGTGATCTGACAGCTCTGGGCAAACTCTTCACTCTCCTCCTGGTCTGATAGGATCTCCACGCTGCCTGGATGATGCATGCCGCTCTCACACACTCCTCTGGCCACGTCTGATAACACAGAGAGAGTGTAAGGCACACACACACACGAACAACAACAAACACACTATATTTTACCTCTGTGTGATCAGCTGGTTTGGGGACTTCTCTGTGCAGCAGCTTTATCAGTTGGTCCACTTCCTCATCGAAGCCCCGCCCCCTCCATTCTCGACCAATCATGCCCTCCAACCCTGCAACACACAAACCATAAAAAACATCAAGATTGCTTTTGCAAGCATATAAAGTTAACCCATGAAAAAAAATATATATCGTAACCTGGGAATATTCAAACCCCACCCCCTGACCTTTGAACCTATGGATGATAAGCTGCAGGGCGGATTCTTGTTGCCGGGCAACCAGGAGGAGCGTCCTAATTGCTGCTCCTCCCACAACAGGGTTGGATGTGTGAGCCATTCGGTACACGACGTCATCCAGAATCACAGACAAGGGGCCTTTTCCCAAACCTGCTACTAACTCACTACAGAGAAAGAGCGGGTAATGAATTTAATTGATGTGTGTGTGTGTGTGTGTGTGTGTGTGTGTGTGTGTGTGTGTGTGTGTGTGTGTGCGTGGTGATATGCTACCTGTTAGCTGTCAGAAGCTGATGCCACAGTGACACACACACGGTTCCCACTCTCTCTTCCTCACTCATTAACATCCTCTCATAGTGGTCTGACTGCAGGACTAAGAGAGAGAAAAGAGGGGGGGCATCGTTAGTTAGCTACGAGGTCTGTTTGGTATTGGACGTTAGATCTCACCTTGTGTGGCCAGGTGACCATGGGCTTTCAGAAGCCAACACACAGAGCCCATCACTTTCTTGAAGAAACGAAACATCTCAGGCTGCCCATTCCCCTGCAGAGAGAGATATGTGAGTAGACATATTTTTGTTGAGGACATTCCAAACTTCAAAAAAACGTTATGTCCCTTACCGCCAAAGCTCTGTTCATCAGCCGACTGGCCAATGACAACAGGCTGTCTGTGACGGATGGGAGCAGCCGCCTATGGAAGGCCTCAGTGTCTCCGCCCATGTCCACACCCACACAGCAGGAGCTAAAGGAGTTTGCATATGCACACAAATAAATCAATGTCAAATCACTACTACAGATATATGACCCCCACATTCATAGATCTGCTTGCATCAATTATTATTCCACCCCATCAGTTCTATCAGGGCCTTGAAGTAGTATCTGGGGTAGGTATTGTCCATTGGTAGTGTCTAGGGTTGTTTGTTTTAGTGCAGAGTAATAGACAACACATATTTGGTTATTCCTTTTTGTTGTGGTTGTGTGGTTCAAGATTCTAAAATCGTACCTGAGAATTTCTGCCAACTGAGTGGCAGTTGCGTAGCCTCCTTCAACTTTGGCATAGTTCAGTTTGAGGGCGTCTCCTGCGCAGTATTGAAGTATGCCATGGCTGAACAAGGAGTTTTTGAACGCACCCAACTCTCTATCGTCTTGGACAGATATCCTATTCAGAATATCTTCAATGTCGAAAAATAAGGAATGACTGTTAGTTGGGTATCAGGAATAACACACAAGTGCAAGCAAAGTAAAATAACACGTTTTTCAATGTAAAAAGGTTAAACTAATTTACCTTGTAATTTTGAGAGAACTTGTGGAACCTTCAGCTCCGGCTTAATGTTTGTGCTCGCGACCAGTGCCCTTAGCCCGGCGTCTGTGTCCTTTCTAGCTAGACTCATCGCGAGTTTATTACAGTAATCTTTCGCTCCCAGATCTGAAGTATAAAACCATATACAAAATTGACGAGCTACATTATTCTTCGAATGAAACCAGACACGATCAAGTTTAAATCTATTTTCGTGCTCTCTTGTTACCACAAGCACTGACGGGGAAGCTTCATTTGTTTCTACAGCAACACTACCTACGTCACTAATCTGCGACTACAGTTAGCAGGGCCACATTCCCATGAATTCTTTACAATACATAATTGTATTTATTTTTTATTAACAACAAATCAATACAAAAAGTACATGGGGAACACAAGTATTTATAAAGAATATACAAAGGACATTTGGGCTAGGGGCGGGGCTAAGGGGTACAATATCACATTACACAAGAACCTTAAGGGGCATACACACATATTTATAATTCTAACAGCTTTTTTGTTGGCACTGTATTTAATAGTCTTAAAATATAGTTCAATTTCTTTTTGCAGGGTAATAAAATGTGGTGTTTTGTTTGTAAATTTACATTTGGGAACATGAAATTTGGCCAAAACAATAAGGAAATTAATTACATAAAATTGTTTCAACTTATTTCTATTGTAAATAAAGAATCCAAGCAGCACATCTCTCCATAAGAGTGTACAATCTTCATAAATGATAAATCTACTGATGTCTTGCCACAGATTCCTTACATGAATACAATTCCAAAAAATAAGCAACACTGTTTCTGGGTGGTCATTACAGAAGGTACAATCTCGGGGTTTATGTTTTTTTACTTCTTCATATAGTGGTTGGCAGGATAGTATTTATGAATCATTTAAAAAGAAACGTACTTCATTTAGTTAATAAGTAGGTATGTGTGTGGCAACATCCAAACTTTTTTCCAACAGACATTATCAATAAAACCATTCCAATAAGGCATTACTGGATAAGGAAAGAATTTGGAAACAAGGCTTGTATAGCTCTATTGTTGTTGGATGAACTAAAAGAAAAACTCATCTTAGGATGCTTCCTTTTACGGTTAGTCAGGTCTTGACACGTTCCTGAATAACAGAGCAACACCTGAGGGAATGGCATCTAAAACTATTTCAACATCTTTAGGTGTTACAGGGCTCTTGTAAAGTGATAAGAATTCCTTACAATAAGTAAAATACCCTCTGCGTTTACAAGTTGTCTCACCAATAGGATATTATTTCGGAACCAATATTCTAAAAACAAAGAAGTATTTTTATACAATATATCCATCCTGACTATTCCATGTACACTGCTCAAAAAAATGAAGGGAACACTTAAACAACACAATGTAACTCCAAGTCAATCACACTTCTGTGAAATCAAACTGTCCACTTAGGAAGCAACACTGATTGACAATAAATTTCACATGCTGTTGTGCAAATGGAATAGACAATTTATAGGCAATTAGCAAGACACCCCCAATAAAGGAGTGGTTCTGCAGAGGGTGACCACAGACCACTTCTCAGTTCCTATGCTTCCTGGCTGATGTTTTGGTCGCTTTTGAATGCTGGCGGTGCTTTCACTCTAGTGGTAGCATGAGAGGGAGTCTACAACCCACACAAGTGGCTCAGGTAGTGCAGCTCATCCAGAATGGCACATCAATGCGAGATGTGGCAAGAAGGTTTGCTGTGTCTGTCAGCGTAGTGTCCAGAGCATGGAGGCGCTACCAGGAGACAGGCCAGTACATCAGGAGACGTGGAGGAGGCCGTAGGAGGGCAACAACCCAGCAGCAGGACCGCTACCTCCACCTTTGTGTAAGGAGGAGCAGGAGGAGCACTGCCAGAGCCCTGCAAAATGACCTCCAGCAGGCCACAAATGTGCATGTGTCGGCTCAAACGGTCAGAAACAGACTCCATGAGGGTGGTATGAGGGCCCGACGTCCACAGGTGGGGGTTGTGCTTACAGCCCAACACCGTGCAGGACGTTTGGCATTTGCCAGAGAACACCAAGATTGGCAAATTCACCACTGGTGCCCTGTGCTCTTCACAGATGAAAGCAGGTTCACACTGAGCACGTGACAGACGTGACAGAGTCTGGAGACGCCGTGGAGAACGTTCTGCTGCCTGCAACATCCTCCAGCATGACCGGTTTGGCGGTGGGTCAGTCATGGTGTGGGGTGGCATTTCTTTGGGGGGCCGCACAGCCCTCCATGTGCTCGCCAGAGGTAGCCTGACTGCCATTAGGTACCGAGATGAGATCCTCAGACCCCTTGTGAGACCATATGCTGGTGCGGTTGGCCCTGGGTTCCTCCTAATGCAAGACAATGCTAAACCTCATGTGGCTGGAGTGTGTCAGCAGTTCCTGCAAGAGGAAGGCATTGATGCTATGGACTGGCCCGCCTGTTCCCCAGACCTGAATCCAATTGAGCACATCTGGGACATCATGTCTCGCTCCATCCACAGTTGCACCACAGACTGTCCAGGAGTTGGCGGATGCTTTAGTCCAGGTCTGGGAGGAGATCCCTCAGGAGACCATCCACCACCTCATCAGGAGCATGCCCAGGTGTTGTAGGGAGGTCATACAGGCACGTGGAGGCCACACACTACTGAGCCTCATTTAGACTTGTTTTAAGGACATTACATCAAAGTTGGATCAGCCTGTAGTGTGGTTTTCCACTTTAATTTTGAGTGTGACTCCAAATCCAGACCTCCATGGGTTGATAAATGTAATTTCCATTGATCATTTTTGTGTGATTTTGTTGTCAGCACATTAAACTATGTAAAGAAAAAAGTATTTAATAAGAATATTTCATTCATTCAGATCTAGGATGTGTTATTTTAGTGTTCCATTTATTTTTTTGAGCAGTGTATAATATCTGTGTGGAGAAAAATGATCCTTATAAATGAAGGACCATAAGAAGAAAACCTGTCGACCTGCAGAGAGTTTCACTGGAACTTTGTCAATATTATAATTGCAAACTAACATGAAGTTAAGGCTACCAAAAGTAGAGAAGACATGCTGAGGAATAAAGTTCCACATGGAAGTGTAACTTCTTATGAATTGTTTTATCCAATTGATCTTAAAAGTATTATTTAAGGATCCGCCCCTTTTTTTTCAATTTTCTCTTGAAATGACATACTCCAATCTAACTGCCTGTAGCTCAGGCCCTGAAGCAAGGATATGCATATTCTTGGTACCATTTGAAAGGAAACACTTTGAAGTTTGTGGAAATGTGTAAGGGATGTAGGAGAATATAACACAATAGATCTGGTGAAAGATAATACAAAGAAGAAAAAAACATTCTTCTGTATTTTTTTTCTACCATTATCTTTGAAATGCAAGAGAAAGCCCATAATGTATTATTCCAGTCCAGGTGCAACATATATTTTGGCCACTAGATGGCAGCAGTGTATGTGCAACGTTTTAGACTAATCCAATGAGCCATTGCATTTCTGCCCAAATATGCCTAATTTGTTTATTAACTTTTTATGTTCAAAATTATGCACTCTCCTCAAACAATAGCATGATATTCTTTCACTGTTATAGCTACTGTAAATTGGACAGTGCAGTTAGATTAACAAGAATTTAAGCTTTCTGCCAATATCAGATATGTCTATGTCCTGTGAAATGTTCTTGTTACTTACAACCTCATCCTAATCGCATTAGCCTACATTAGCTTAACCGTCCCGTGGAAGGGACACTGATCCCGAAGAAGTTTTAATTAAGGTAGTAAAGTCCAGAAAATTCAGCCCACCATACTCATAAGTCTTCATTACAACAGTTTTCTTAATGTAATGGGTACGGTTTCTCACAGAAAGTTGAGAAGCATCTGGTTTATCTTCTTGCTTATTTTACCGTCAAGATATAAAGGTAGCGCGGCATGTGTCAGCCTAGAGATACCTTCAGCCTTGGTTATTAGGACTCTTCCTTTTAAGGATAAGTCCCTCTGTAGCCATTGATTTAGCTTCTTCTGGGTTTTTTTAACAAGAGGGTTCAAATTGAGTAAGCCTCTAGACTTCTGATCCTTAGTAATGGTTATGCCTAAATTTGTAAGTTCTTCTTTCACTGGAATACCATAATATGAAGGTGTCACAATCTTTAACAGCCATGAGTTCACATTTATTAATGTTAAGATATAGACCAGACGCTTTGGAAAAGGATTCTATCACATTGATCGATATAGGAATCTGACTAGCGTCTTTCAGAAAAAGTGTAGTATCATCAGCCAGCTGGCTTATAATAATTTCTTTACCAGCTATGGAAATACCTTGTACAGGACTATTATTTAAAGAATTTGTAAGTAGTTGGGTGATTAATAAAATAGATACGGTGAGATCGGACAACATTGCATAATTCCTCTCTTTAACTCAAATCTAGGTGAGGTGCCATGTTTCAGTTTGATAGAGCTGTTACCATTCGTATAGAGTCTTAATAGCCTTACAGAAAAAATCCCCAAAGCCACATTTCTCAAGGGAGTGGAAGAGGAACTGATGCTCAACTGTGTCAAATGCTTTATAAAAATCTAAAAATAATATGAAGCTATCCTCAGTTATTAGGTCTGAGTAGTCAGGTATGTCTAATACTAGTCTGATATTGTTAGAAATATGTCTGTTCCTCATAAAGCCAGACTGCGTTTCACCAATGATTGCATCCATGACTTCTTTCATTCTTTTTTGCAAGTAGTCATTATTAAGTAGACAAAATGGACACCAGTTATGGATGAGCAGAACTTATTCTTTAGGCTTTAGGTATCAGTGTTATTAAACCCTGACTCATCGTAGGAGGGAGAACATTATTTCAATACTTAACAATACATCATATTTCCTTCTCCCTTAATTCAAATGATGGGTTGGTTGTTAAGCATCAAAAACCGACACGTGCTCAGCTATGGGGCAAGAGAGAGATAGGGTTGGCATAGATTGTTGATAACATGTCAACTATATTTCTTCTCCAATGTTTATTGAAAACATAAATGAAGTTGTACAATGAGCACTTGTCTCTCAAATCCACCATTACAGTTGTTGGTTAGCTAGCTCAGTCAAAACATGATAGAAAAACAAATAGAACTAGCTGAAATGAGCCGCTTACGATTCCCCACGGCATCGTGTCATTGTTGCTGTCTGGCCATCCAGAATCACAACACATGGCATCGTGTCATTGTTGCTGTCTGGCCATCCAGAATCACAACACATGGCATCGTGTCATTGTTGCTGTCTGGCCATCCAGAATCACAACACATGGCATGGTGTCATTGTTGCTGTCTGGCCATCCAGAATCACAACACATGGCATCGTGTCATTGTTGCTGTCTGGCCATCCAGAATCACAACACATGGCATCGTGTCATTGTTGCTGTCTGGCCATCCAGAATCACAACACATGGCATCGTGTCATTGTTGCTGTCTGGCCATCCAGAATCACAACACATGGCATCGTGTCATCGTTGCTGTCTGGCCATCCAGAATCACAACACATGGCATCGTGTCATCGTTGCTGTCTGGCCATCCAGAATCACAACACATGGCATCGTGTCATCGTTGCTGTCTGGCCATCCAGAATCACAACACATGGCATCGTGTCATCGTTGCTGTCTGGCCATCCAGAATCACAACACATGGCATCGTGTCATTGTTGCTGTCTGGCCATCCAGAATCACAACACATGGCATCGTGTCATTGTTGCTGTCTGGCCATCCAGAATCACAACACATGGCATCGTGTCATTGTTGCTGTCTGGCCATCCAGAATCACAACACATGGCATCGTGTCATTGTTGCTGTCTGGCCATCCAGAATCACAACACATGGCATCGTGTCATTGTTGCTGTCTGGACATCCAGAATCACAACACATGGCATCGTGTCATTGTTGCTGTCTGGCCATCCAGAATCACAACACATGGCATCGTGTCATTGTTGCTGTCTGGCCATCCAGAATCACAACACATGGCATCGTGTCATTGTTGCTGTCTGGCCATCCAGAATCACAACACATGGCATCGTGTCATTGTTGCTGTCTGGCCATCCAGAATCACAACACATGGCATCGTGTCATTGTTGCTGTCTGGCCATCCAGAATCACAACACATGGCATCGTGTCATTGTTGCTGTCTGGCCATCCAGAATCACAACACATGGCATCGTGTCATTGTTGCTGTCTGGCCATCCAGAATCACAACACATGGCATCGTGTCATTGTTGCTGTCTGGCCATCCAGAATCACAACACATGGCATCGTGTCATTGTTGCTGTCTGGCCATCCAGAATCACAACACATGGCATCGTGTCATTGTTGCTGTCTGGCCATCCAGAATCACAACACATGGCATCGTGTCATTGTTGCTGTCTGGCCATCCAGAATCACAACACATGGCATCGTGTCATTGTTGCTGTCTGGCCATCCAGAATCACAACACATGGCATCGTGTCATCGTTGCTGTCTGGCCATCCAGAATCACAACACATGGCATCGTGTCATCGTTGCTGTCTGGCCATCCAGAATCACAACACATGGCATCGTGTCATTGTTGCTGTCTGGCCATCCAGAATCACAACACATGGCATCGTGTCATTGTTGCTGTCTGGCCATCCAGAATCACAACACATGGCATGGTGTCATTGTTGCTGTCTGGCCATCCAGAATCACAACACATGGCATCGTGTCATTGTTGCTGTCTGGCCATCCAGAATCACAACACATGGCATCGTGTCATTGTTGCTGTCTGGCCATCCAGAATCACAACACATGGCATCGTGTCATCGTTGCTGTCTGGCCATCCAGAATCACAACACATGGCATCGTGTCATTGTTGCTGTCTGGCCATCCAGAATCACAACACATGGCATCGTGTCATTGTTGCTGTCTGGCCATCCAGAATCACAACACATGGCATCGTGTCATTGTTGCTGTCTGGCCATCCAGAATCACAACACATGGCATCGTGTCATTGTTGCTGTCTGGCCATCCAGAATCACAACACATGGCATGGTGTCATTGTTGCTGTCTGGCCATCCAGAATCACAACACATGGCATCGTGTCATTGTTGCTGTCTGGCCATCCAGAATCACAACACATGGCATCGTGTCATTGTTGCTGTCTGGCCATCCAGAATCACAACACATGGCATCGTGTCATTGTTGCTGTCTGGCCATCCAGAATCACAACACATGGCATCGTGTCATTGTTGCTGTCTGGCCATCCAGAATCACAACACATGGCCTTCTGCCCCATTGAAGCGCGTGCTTCGTTTTCCTGAAGTTCTCAGGTAACCCGTCTTTAAAGTAAAGAATAAATAGTGACGAAAAAAGAATAACTATTTCATTTGCCATTTCATTCAAATAAAGTACAATTAAAAAGAAACCTAAAAAAAGACATTGGTTATTTTATTACATTGGAATAGATTCAGACTACCTCGGTGTGTGTGTGTGTGTGTGTCTCTGTCTCATCGCTTGAGGTCCTGCTTTATAGTTCTCTGCAAGCTGGCAATGCTGGCGTCCAGAGCGGCCAGCCCGTTCCGGAACTCCTGTTCGTCACGCGTGTCAAAGGTCGAGCTTGACCCTGCACTCCAATCAGAAGCCAAGGATCTGACCTCACATAAGGAGAGGCCAGTGGAGTCAAGCGAAGAGTTCCGCCCCTTGCCCGGTGATGCCATATCCATGTCCAGACGGCGCCGGTGACTCTGGGACAGGTCAGAGTGTCCAGCGCCATTAGAGCAGAGTCCGTTTGATTGGTGGAGATTAGATAATAGGCTTTTTAATTGAGGGAAACTCTCGAGGGCAACACCAAGGCTCTGAAGACCCTGTGGTCCTCCTCCTCCTCTCTGTGACATCACAGTAAGTGGTGACCCCCCTCCTCTCTGTGACATCACAGGAAGCGGTAACCCCTCAACAGGAAGTGGTGACCTCACAGTCTCTCTCAGTGGGGCGAAGGCCAAAGGTGGGGTGGCTTTTCTTTCCAGAGCCACACACAGACCCACTTCCTGATCCGCAGACGCACACACACTCTGACCACCTGGTGTACACACACTGAAGTCCTGCTGGTGTGTGTAGTGGCACTCAGGGCCTTTACAGGGCAGGGAGACAGAACCACACCCCTTCTGCTCCAACGACCACAGGTATTGGCTGACTGGGTGGTCTGACGGACCCTGCTGGTCCTGGTATTGGTCCAGAGCTCGTTTAGTGAGAGGGAGGCGGGACGTAGGGATGTCAGTCACAGCAGGAAACTCAGTGACAGGGACCTGTAGAGCTCTGAGAGAGACAGGTTGAGAGAGAAGGGTATAAAGAAAGAGCGGGAGAAAAATACAGAGAGAGAGAGAAACAGACAGACAGAGGACAGGTCGAGAGAGAGAAACAGACAGACAGAGGACAGGTCGAGAGAGAGAAACAGACAGACAGAGGACAGGTCGAGAGAGAGAAACAGACAGACAGAGGACAGGTCGAGAGAGAGAAACAGACAGACAGAGGACAGGTCGAGAGAGAGAAACAGACAGACAGAGGACAGGTCGAGAGAGAGAAACAGACAGACAGAGGACAGGTCGAGAGAGAGAAACAGACAGACAGAGGACAGGTCGAGAGAGAGAAACAGACAGACAGAGGACAGGTCGAGAGAGAGAAACAGACAGACAGAGGACAGGTCGAGAGAGAGAAACAGAGACAGACAGAGGACAGGTCGAGAGAGAGAAACAGACAGACAGAGGACAGGTCGAGAGAGAGAAACAGACAGACAGAGGACAGGTCGAGAGAGAGAAACAGAGAGAGAAACAGACAGACAGAGGACAGGTCGAGAGAGAGAAACAGAGACAGACAGAGGACAGGTCGAGAGAGAGAAACAGAGACAGACAGAGGACAGGTCGAGAGAGAGAAACAGAGACAGACAGAGGACAGGTCGAGAGAGAGAGAAACAGACAGACAGAGGACAGGTCGAGAGAGAGAAACAGACAGACAGAGGACAGGTCGAGAGAGAGAAACAGAGAGAGAAACAGAGACAGACAGAGGACAGGTCGAGAGAGAGAGAAACAGACAGACAGAGGACAGGTCGAGAGAGAGAAACAGACAGACAGAGGACAGGTCGAGAGAGAGAAATGGTCAGTAAAAAATAAAAACTCCAATACATTTTTAGAAAGTACACACACACACACACACACACACACACACACACACACACACACACACACACACACACACACACACACACACACACACACACACACACACACACACACACACACACACACACACACACACACACACACACACACACACACACACACACACACACACACACACACACACCTACACACCTGAGGTGCTCCTGTAGTGTGTGGATCTCTGTCTCCCTCTTCTGGGTATTGAGGGCCAGTGCAGCATTCTCCTTCTGACACTCCTGCAGCCTGCGGTTACAGCCCTGCACCTCACCCAGAGCAGACTGCACGTCTACACACAGACACACACACAGACACACTTATATACATGTATTAGATAATACACACAGACACCTCAGAGATCCTTTAATCTCAGCGTAATATGGATCAGTTTAAGGCCCTGATCTTCATGTATTTAGAAATCAAATAGAAAAGAAGCGGAGTACGTTCCCCCCTCATCTATTACCTTTACTGATACGACTGCACTCCGCCTCACTCTGCTGCAGCTGGCTCTGTGTGTCCACCAGGGCTTGCCGTAGCCCAGTGTTGCCGCGCTGCAGCTCTTGCAGGCTTGTGTGAGCATCGTTGAGCTCCGACTGCAGAGCTGACACTAAGAGACAGAGGAGGTTAGACAGGCGACACCAAGAGACAGAGGAGGTTAGACAGGCGACACTAAGAGACAGATGAGGCTTTAGACAGGCGACACTAAGACACAGAGGAGGTTAGATACTCAGAGATACAGACACACGATAATAACCTCTCACTGATAGACAGTTGAAAGAGGGCCGGGCAGTTTATCTTACTGTCAGTGTCACAGTGGACATCTCTGGCCTCCCTCTCTGCTCGCTCTCTCTCCTGCAACTGTTGGTTCACTATCCTCAGACGCCTGAACACACACGTTAAAGTGATCAATCTTCTGTATGAAACACACACACACACACACACGGGTGATGGTGCTGACCTGCGTAGCAGTGCGTTCTCACTGCGTAGAGGTTGCAGGACCAGAGCAATCTCAGCCTGGATGTTAGAGCTGCCCACCATGACAGGAAGTAGAGACACTGTCTGCTCCAGCTCACACACCAGACGCTCTGCTACACTGTCTACAGAGGAGGGGGAGGAGGGAGGGAAGAGAGGGAAGAGAGAGAGTGGCGGAGATTGAATTTGATTAACATTTGATTAAATAGTAATTTTGACTGATTGATGAGTTGACTGATTATTTTGACAGGTTGGTTGATTGATTGATTACCTTGGCCAGCGAGCAGAGCCTTCAACTCTCCAAGGAGGTACTGAACAGTCATCACCTGCCGAGCGGTTCCCTCTGGACTACAGCCCTTAGAGCCCAGCGCCAGCGGCAGGCGTGTGTACGAGTGTGTGTGGTTGGGAGCCACACCTGGATGTGTGTGTTGTAAGTATGCCTGTACAGGCACTGGATCTATGTGTGTGTGTGGATGTGTGTATGCCAGCTGGGTGTGTGTTTGTATGCTAAAGCAGGTCTGGGCGCTAGTGTCTCTCACTGGACACTCCTCTTCCTCCTCTCCAGCGTTACCCTCCATGTGGCCGCAAGCCTCCCTGGCTAAGGTCCCTCCATCCTGGGTAGAAACCAGCTGGCCCCCCCTGTCCAGGGATGTAGCATCTGGGGCAGACTGTGGTTGAGTGTTGGCAAGGGGGTGAGGTTGGGGGTGAGGATGAATTTCAGAGAAGAGTACTGGTGGTCCCTGACGAGAGGGAGAGCAGGAAGATGAGATTGGATGTCCACTTTCTCCAGACACAGAGCTGTCTGAGGGCAGGGGGGCAGACAGGGCTAGCCTCTCCACAGAGGGAGCACCGAGGTGCAGGCCACAGGACCTGGAGCTCCCCTGGGCAGCCGAACCTCCAACCCCAGAGACAAAGCCTCTTGGCTGGGCTGCGAGGAGAGAGAGCACTGGTCCTGTGAGAGGGGCTGTGGGTAGGGAGGTAGCTACAGCTCCAGGAGAAGCTAACGGAGCTGTGGAGCTAGAGCCCCCCAGGTGGACTGATGCCACCCCAATGATGGAGCCTCCAGGCTGGGCTAGAGGGACTGAGGGGCCTGGGGGGAGTGTGTTGTTAGGGGGGAGTCTTTGGGGACTCAGGGTGGGGGTGGAGGTGGTCAGGCGACAGTTAAACCGAGCATCTGACTTCGGCTCTGACGTTCCGGCCAAACTCTGAACTTTGTTCCTCATCCCAGGATACGACAGGGATGACAGGATCGTCTTCTGCACGGGAGCTGGAGCAGAGAGTTATCCATTTTTGCACACCAACACATACGCACACACAGAGACACACACAGAGAGACACACACACAGAGACACACACAGGTCCCACCTGTTTTTTTAGCAGTCTGAGTGACAGGTCTCTTTGTCTGCTTCCTCCTCTCTATGTCTACCCTCTCATTTCCCAGAGTGCACAGCGGTCGGGATTTGGCGGCTCGAGTCTTCCCTGCTCCCCTGACGGAGATTGGCTTGGCCTCTATCACACAATGCAAACACTTTGGTCAATAATTTCAACTAGACATGTAAAGGTTCTGTAGAAACAGAGTAAGTAGTTGACTGGTACCTGCCGTCTCTGCCTGGAGAATGACATTGAGCAGCGCAGCACACTGATCCAGACCCTGGTGAATGGTTGTCACCTTAGAGAGAGCACAGATGCAAACCATCTTACCATATAATCACTGTTAGGTGATTATAACTCTTATTAATATATTACACAAATAGGCTTGTTATTAACTTGTTATTAACGTTGCTACTGACTGTTTATGGATGTGTTATTACCTGGTCCTCTGAGTCTGTGGAGTAGAGGGAATAAGCCGGCTCAGTAGAAGTGACTAGTGGACGCCCTGCTCCCCTACAGAACAGAGTGACAGTGAATGGATATAATGACACTCTGCAACAGGGATGTTTATCAGTCCTGTGTGTTCTCTTACCTAGGGGGACGGATAAACTCAATATACTTTAAACTGACAAAAATAAATGATAATGGACCTACATCAAGTTTCTTGACTGTGCCCAGTTCACTAATAGGTTGATGTTTATTGTCATGACTCATTCCCTGGAGACAGAACAGAGCTTTTTCTGCTAGATGGGCCAGCTGCAAAGTCCAAATCTGCTACATTGTAAAAAAAATTATGAAACAAAAATGTGCTTTTTGGTCTTAATTTGAAGGTTAGGGTTAGGCATTAGGTTTAGTAGTGTGGTTAAGTTTAGGTTAAAATCAGATGTTTATGCCACTCTACAGAGCTGCCTCCAGGGCAAGATTCATGACAACAAATGCCAATCTGCTCGCTAATAATAACCTAAATGAAAGCTAGACAGTCAGAGAGCCTTGAAAATTCCAAAAACGATGGACAGATGACTATTTTTTGCACATTTTTGGCGGCGAGGAAATATTTCAGTGCGGTCCTCCAGACCTCGTTGAAGACCCCGGGGATAAACGACTTACCTCTTCTTTGAGCCCTGGCCCCTCCCACCAGTCAGTCTTCCAGAGGATATCACCTGTCAGTCAAAAACAGGGGCTGAATCTGAATACACTCTAAAATGGTGTCCTTTCCCTGAGAGGCTAGGGGGGAAAGCTAGACACCACCATATGAGACTAATTACATTCATTATCAAGACGGCTAAGAACCAGTTCGCAGGCACATTGTGGATAGCTGAGATGTCTTACCTTGTGTCTAGCAAGCCCTTGCTTTGGCATAGCTGGCCAGTCAACTGCTGTCCAAATCGAAGGAAGAAAAACGATGGTAGCTAACCAATTCTTTCCAAGAGTAGCCCTAATAAACTATCTGCAAACTGCACTAACTTTGAGTGCACAAAATGTCTGAAGCATTTTCTGACTGACTATCTAGAGCGAAACTAGTTGATGTTGTCACGTTGAAGCTTTTGTTACAGTTATTATTAGCTTAATTTTTTTACTGGCGCTAGCATAAACAGGAACCGGCGGGTTTTGTTTGAAACGGGAAATAACGTCGTGACCAATGAAAACATCGCTGCCAAACATCCAATGAATGTTATTGGCG
Source organism: Oncorhynchus clarkii lewisi (assembly GCF_045791955.1). Taxonomy (NCBI): domain Eukaryota; kingdom Metazoa; phylum Chordata; class Actinopteri; order Salmoniformes; family Salmonidae; genus Oncorhynchus; species Oncorhynchus clarkii. The sequence continues at coordinate 55,249,652 of NC_092164.1, forward strand.
GATGTAAGCTGATGTCGTAATTTCCAGTTTATCGATTGAATGAAGCAAATGTCACTCAAATGTAGCCCCCTCCTCTCCTCCCTAAATGTTGGTCTGACGACGCTGAATTCGGTGTCACCATGGAGACGACATGATACAAATTAACACCAACGATTGTTTTATTACCATTAGCATTTTTTTATGTGTTTCCTGGGAATATGTGATTCAAACAATATATTGTGTTGTTGGATTAATGTAAATCTTACTATGGAAAGAAATGTTATGATATAAATAAATATATGTTCAATGTTACCACTTCCAGTGGTACACACACAGAGACACAGTCTGACTGGATACAGTTTATTTACACAACGAGTGCAGATTAAGAATGAACATCAACATTGACAAACAGCAGGGTTGGGAGTGAGGGATAAAAGCAACAAGCGGGATTCCCTAGAAAATATATATACACAGTAGAAAAGTATTGTGCTGTTGTTGTTTTTTGCAGTTACATTTTTTAATGATTTTTTTATGAAATGGAGCGATCCCTCTCGAGTCTCTGTAAAAGTTGGTCCCATGAGCCAGGAAAGATCATGGGTGGTGTAGTAGCCTAGGTGCCAGACTTTCTGCATTCAAGAACACTACATCCTTTACCTTCACCTTGACAAGATCACAACAAAGGAGTCAGTTGGCTATAAAGCAGAAACAGACTGGGACTTTTGGATGGTCAGGCAAGGATAAGACAGGGACCTTTATTTTAGGGTAGTATGGGGTATCAACTCCTGTCCTCGAGGGCCACAGTGTCTACTGGTTTTCATACTTCTCTTTTAATCAGAGACCGATTTCTACCTGGGAAACCAGGTGTGTGTGCACTCTGCAGCCAATCATTATCAGTAACATTAAACGATCAATCAAGTGCCAGGGAGAAAGGAAAACCAGCAGGACTGAGGAACTGGAGGGCCTGAGCTTTGAAAAACCCTGTTGGAGGTTAAAGGTATTAAAGGTAGTAAATAGTAAACATAGTCAATGTAGTGAACGTAGCGAGCGCTGTACACGTTTCACTGTCACACAGCAGCAGACGGAGAAGAGGGAACCTTGTAGGAGTGAGCTTTTCGAACACTATTCTCAGTGTTCAATTCTGGCATCTTACAGCTGGATAGGAGTGGGTTAAGAACCCTTTGTGATGTCGTTATCAATTAGAATTGGTTGGAATGTTCAACAAGAAGAAACTCTTCAAACTTCTCCCCCTCCCTTCTCAATATCCTATGACAGCGATCATGTCATTTGCTGACATCATTACACAGCTTTAGAGACACATACTGTACATCACTAATACTAATTGGACAAAAAACAACTGTTTATTTTTGCTGTTCTGTTTTGCTTGTCATGTCTGCTATTAACTGATAAACTGGAAATGCTATGTAGCTATTAAATGACCAGACTGTGTTGCTACTAAATGTCCAGTCACTGTCATCGCGTATCAAGTTCCTCCCTCTACCCGACCCCTTTCAACAGTCTTCGGGTTTAGAGGGCAGAAAGTCAAAGTGCATGGTGGGTTGCAGGTTGATTCCAGGGCTACAGTCCAGGGTTTTGGGAGGGTTATAAACAGTTATAATCAGCAAAGAAGCTTCATAACATGTGTAAGTAACACAGAGGGGATGGGGGGTGGGGGCAGTGATGTCAGACCAGACAGGTGAGGTCACAGGTAATCTTGATGTCTGTCTTGCTATAGAGTTCAGAGTTCAGCTTCTCTCTGGTAGAGTCACTACTTCTGAGACCGGGTCAATCTCCCCCCTCTCTCTAACTGCCTCTCTTTTTCCCCACGCTTCTCTCCTCTCTCTATCTCATTGTTATTCCCCTTTATCTTTCCCACCTAGCTTTCCCTCACCCCTCTCCCTCCCCTCTACCCTGTATATCTCTCTCTCTCTCTCTGAGAGTTTAGCAGTGTTATTCAGTGTGGGTGGGATCACAGAAGAAGCGAGAGCTGCGTTTGGCCGTCCTGGCAGTGAAAGGGACGGTCTTCAGCACTGCAGACAAAAAACAGCCAATCAAAACACAGCACTAAACTACAGTGTGTGTGTGTGTGAGTGTGAGTGTGCGTACCTGTAATGATGTCCTCTATAGCTCCATCTTTGCCCTCGTAGACATGTCTGCTGTCTTTACCGCCCTGTCGCCTCCTCAGCTCTGTGATCAGGGACTCCTGCTGCCGCTGCTTTGGACGGTTGGACGGGGACTGTGTGTGTGTGTGTGTGTGTGTGTGTGTGTGTGTGTGTGTGTGTGTTTGTGAGAGAGGTAGAAATAAAGTAGATATGTGTTGGTGAATCAATGTATGTGTGAGGAGTAGAGAAGGAAAGATGGGGAGCGATAAAGAGAGGGAACGAGAAAACATCAGTCCTTCCATTCCACAGAACAGACACTGGATCTGTGAAGTCAAGGTGATACTGTCATATCCATGGCGACAGACCGGCAGGCCTGTCTCCATGGTAACGGGGCTGTACCTTAGGCGCCTCCTGCTCCTGTTGCAGCTCCTCCTGCTCCAGCTTCTCTATCAGCGCCTGCTCTTGCCTCCTCCTCTGCTCATTCTCCTCCTCCGCCAGCTACACACACACACACACACACACACACATTAAGTTCAACTTTGACTCACGTCTTTGTGTATACTGTTGCTACGCACGCACGCACGCACACAAACACACACATTCTGCTCACCCTGTAGGCTTTGATGAATCGTACAAACACACACATTCTGCTCACCCTGTAGGCTTTGATGAATCGTACAAACACACACATTCTGCTCACCCTGTAGGCTTTGATGAATCGTACAAACACACATATTCTGCTCACCCTGTAGGCTTTGATGAATCGTACAAACACACACATTCTGCTCACCCTGTAGGCTTTGATGAATCGTACAAACACAGGGAAGAAGACAGAGGGAGGCATGGTTTTAGAGCTCTCCCCAAAGTGCTTCACCGCATCGTCAAATGCATCCTGAGAACCATAACACAACCAGGATCAGAAAACAGGACTATGAAGGACCATGGTCACCACGGTCATATAACACTTTGATGTATCTGAGGTACTTGTGTGTGTTCGTGCGTGTGTGTATGAATGTGTGTGTGTGAATGTGTGTTTTCTTGCCTGTGCGATGTGTGCGTCCTCCTGTAGTTTCTGCAGGCGAGTCTCGTGTTTGCTGATGAAGTCTTTGAGGAGTGGGTTGTGGCCGTGCATGCTGTATTCCCTCCACGACAGATCCATACCACGCTGACACTCCTTCACGTCACACACCACGTTCTCCAGGGACACTGACACACACACACACACACAATATAATAGGTTAGTTCCTTAATATCACACACCACGTTCTGCAGAGGAAGATAACTGTGACACACACAAAAGACAAACAGACACACACTCACCTGCGGCAGCTTTCTCTACATAGTGCAGCTCATTGTAGAACAGAGCGACTCCGGGGTATTTCTCTCTCACCACGTTGGCTATGTAATGCAGCAGGGTCTGCTTTCTGTCGGTAGTCTTAGTCTCCAGCAGCTGGGAGGGACACACACATTACCTTCTGGTGTGTATTTGACATTCAAAAGAGTAAATCAAGCTTATTATGTGTGTGTTACGTATCACAACATATGTATATTAGGTGGTGTGTGTTAGAATCAGAAGGTTGGTATTAGATATAAGAAAGAGTGTGTTGGGTAGTGTGTACTGGGTATTAGAAAGTGTGTTGGGTAGTGTGTATTAGGTATTAGAAAGAGTGTGTTGGGTAGTGTGTACTAGGTATTAGAAAGAGTGTGTTGGGTAGTGTGTATTAGGTATTAGAAAGAGTGTGTTGGGTAGTGTGTACTAGGTATTAGAAAGAGTGTGTTGGGTAGTGTGTATTAGAAAGAGTGTGTTGGGTAATGTGTACTAGATATTAGAAAGAGTGTTGGGTAGTGTGTATTAGGTCATAGAAAGAGTGTGTTGGGTAGTGTGTATTAGGTATTAGAAAGAGTGTGTTGGTAGTGTGTACTAGGTCATAGAAAGAGTGTGTTGGGTAGTGTGTATTAGGTATTAGAAAGAGTGTGTTGTGTAGTGTGTATTAGGTCATAGAAAGAGTGTGTTGGGTAGTGTGTATTAAGTAATAGAAAGAGTGTGTTGGGTAGTGTGTATTAGGTATTAGAAAGAGTGTGTTGTGTAGTGTGTATTAGGTCATAGAAAGAGTGTGTTGGGTAGTGTGTATTAGGTATAAGAAAGAGTGTGTTGGGTAGTGTGTATGAGGTAATAGAAAGAGTGTGTTGGGTAGTGTGTACTAGGTATTAGAAAGAGTGTGTTGGTAGTGTGTATTAGAAAGGGAGTGTTGGGTAGTGTGTACTAGAAAGAGTGTGTTGGGTAATGTGTATTAGGTCATAGAAAAAGTGTGTTGGGTAGTGTGTATTAGAAAGAGTGTGTTGGGTAG
>NC_092164.1:55259077-55264077 GCF_045791955.1 Oncorhynchus clarkii lewisi
TAGGAGCAACAACGGCTCAGCCACAAAGTGGTAGGCCACACAAGCTCACAGAACGGGACCACCAAGTGGTGACAGATCAGTGGAAACGCATTCTCTGGAGTGATGAATCACGCTTCACCATCTTGCAGTCTGGGTTTGGCGGATGCCAGGAGAACGCTACCTACCCCAATGCATAGTTTGGTGGAGGAGGAATAATGTTCTGGGGCTGTTTTTCATGGTTCCGGCTAGACCCGCTAGTTCCAGTGAAGGGAAATCTTAACGCTACAGCATACAATGATATTCTAGACTATTCTGTGCTTCCAACTTTGTGGCAACAGTTTGGGGAAGGCCCTTTCCTGTTTCAACATAACAATGCCCCCGTGCACAAATAGTGCCCGACCTCACTAATGCTCTTGTGGCTGAATGGAAGCAAGTCCCCGCAGCAATGTTCCAACATCTAGTTGAAAGCCTTCCCAGAAGAGTGGAGGCTGTTATAGCAGCAAAGGGGGACCAACTCCATATTAATTTTGGAATGAGATGTTCAACGAGCAGGTGTCCACATACTTTTGGTCATGTAGTGTATGTTGCACACATTGTACTGAGGCAAATGCGTGTGTGTGTGTGTGTGTGTGTTTGTACCTGGAGAATCCTTTCATCGTCTATGTCGTTGAAGACAGTTCCGTTGATCTGACTTGGTTTTAGGGCCACCCAGTTAAACACTGGCATACGGAACTTAGTCTGGATAGGCTTCTTAATCTTCACAGCTAAAAAGAGAGAGAAGGAGGAGGAGGAGGGAACGGAAGGAAGAGAGAGAGAAGGAGGAGGAGGAGGGAACGGAAGGAAGAGAGAGGAGGAGGAGGGAAAGGAAGGAAGAGAGAGAGGAGAAGGAGGGAATGGAAGGAAGAGAGAGAGGAGGAGGAGGGAATGGAAGGAGAGAGGAGGAGGAGGAAGGAGCAGAAGGAGGAGGAGGGAATGGAAGGAAGAGAGAGAGGGAAGGAGGAGGAGGGAATGGAAGGAAGAGAGAAGGAGGAGGAAGGAACGGAAGGAGGAGTAGGAGGGAACAGAAGGAAGAGAGAGAAGGAGGAGGAGGGAATGGAAGGAGAGAGGAGGAGGAGGAAGGAGCAGAAGGAGGAGGAGGGAATGTAAGGAAGAGAGAGAGGGAAGGAGGAGGAGGGAATGGAAGGAAGAGAGAAGGAGGAGGAAGGAACGGAAGGAGGAGTAGGAGGGAACAGAAGGAAGAGAGAGAAGGAGGAGGGAACGGAAGGAAGAGAGAAGGAGGAGGGAACAGAAGGAAGAGAGAGAGGAGGAGGAGGGAATGGAAGGAAGAGAGAGAGGAGGAGGAGGGAAAGGAAGGAAGAGAGAGAGAAGGAGGAGGGAATGTAAGGAAGAGAGAGAGAAGGAGGAGGAGGGAACGGAAGGAAGAGAGAGAGGAGGAGGAGGGAAAGGAAGGAAGAGAGAGAGAAGGAGGAGGAGGGAACGGAAGGAAGAGAGAGAGGAGGAGGAGGGAAAGGAAGGAAGAGAGAGAGAAGGAGGAGGAGGGAACGGAAGGAAGAGAGAGAGGAGGAGGAGGGAATGGAAGGAAGAGAGAGAGGAGGAGGAGGGAACGGAAGGAAGAGAGAGAGGAGGAGGAGGGAATGGAAAGTGAGGGGAGGAGGAGGAAGGAGCAGAAGGAGGAGGAGGGAATGTAAGGAAGAGAGAGAGGGAAGGAGGAGGAGTGAATGGAAGGAAGAGAGAAGGAGGAGGAAGGAACGGAAGGAGGAGTAGGAGGGAACAGAAGGAAGAGAGAGAAGGAGGAGGGAACGGAAGGAAGAGAGAAGGAGCAGGGAACAGAAGGAAGAGAGAGAGGAGGAGGAGGGAATGGAAGGAAGAGAGAGAGGAGGAGGAGGGAAAGGAAGGAAGAGAGAGAGAAGGAGGAGGAGGGAATGTAAGGAAGAGAGAGAGAGAAAGAGGAGGAGGGAATGGAAGGGAGAGAGAAGGAGGAGGAAGAGAGAGAGTGGGAGGAGGAAACAGAAGGAAGAGAGAAAGAGAAGGAGAAGCATCAGCAGCAGCAGAGTAAAATGTGAACACATGATCACATGACAAGACATCGCCTCACCACATAATCACACAACATGATCACATGACAAGACATCGCCTCATCACATGACATCGCCTCATCACATAATCACACAACATGATCACATGACAAGACATCACCTCATCACATAATCACACAACATGATCACATGACAAGATATCACCTCATCACATAAGCACACAACATGATCACAGGACAAGACATCACCTCAACACACGACACAGAATAACACAGGTATGAGAGAGGTACTGAGGAGGTGTACCATTATGAGAGATGTATGGAACAGACAGGTATGAGACAAGTACTAAGGAGTGGTGTGAGACAAGTACTAAGGAGAGGTGTGAGAAAGGTACTAAGGAGAGGTGTGAGACAGGTACTACGGAGAGAAGCGTGAGACAGGTACTAATGAGAGGTGTGAGACAGGTACTACGGAGAGAGGCGTGAGACAGGTACTAAGGAGAGGTGTGAGACAGGTACTAAGGAGAGGTGTGAAACAGGTACTAAGGAGAGGTGTAAGACAGGTACTACGGAGACGTGTGAGACAGGTACAAAGGAGAGGTGTGAAACAGGTACTAAGGAGAGGTGTAAGACAGGTACTACAGAGACGTGTGAGACAGGTACTAAGGAGAGAGGCGTGAGACAGGTACTAAGGAGAGGTGTGAGACAGATACTAAGGAGAGGTGTGAAACAGGTACTGAGGAGAGAGGCGTGAGACAAGTACTAAGGAGAGGTGTGAGACAGGTACTAAGGAGAGGGGCATGAGACAGGTACTAGGGAGAGGTGTGAGACAGGTACTAAGGAGGTGGTGTGAGACAGGTACTAAGGAGAGGTATGAGACAGGTACTAGGGAGAGATGTGAGACAGGTACTAAGGAGAGGTGTGAGACAGGTACTAAGGAGAGATGTGAGACAGGTACTAAGGAGAGGTGTGAGACAGGTACTAAGGAGAGGTGTGAGACAGGTACTAAGGAGAGGTGTGAGACAGGTACTGAGGAGAGAGGTGTGAGATAGGTACTAAGGAGAGAGGTGTGAGATAGGTACTGAGGAGAGAGGTGTGAGATAGGTACTAAGGAGAGAGGTGTGAGATAGGTACTGAGGAGAGAGGTGTGAGACAGGTACTAAGGAGAGAGGTGTGAGATAGGTACTAAGGAGAGGTGTGAGACAGGTACTAAGGAGAGGTGTGAGACAGGTACTAAGGAGAGAGGTGTGAGATAGGTACTAAGCGTGTGATCAGAGGGAACCTACAGAACAGCTTGAGTGACCCCTCTGAGAGCAGAACAGAGGAGAGAACCCGAGAGAATATTGAATTAGAACAAGAGAGAGAACGTTAGAATCAGAGACAGAGAACCAGAGAGAGAGAGAACTCAGGCAGTATAGAAAAGTGGTAGTTCAGAATACTCCAATCAGAATCAACTCCAGCGAGAAAGGGAGGCAGATCCCTAGTGTTCACACCAGGAGATCCTTATATAACTATAGAAGTACACTTCTTAAATCTCTCTTTGATACATGCGGCACACAGCTCAAACAAACACACACACACACACACACACACACACACACACACACACACACACACACACACACACACACACACACACACACACACACACACACACACACACACACACACACACACACACACACACACACACACAGCCTTACCTGCCAGGCCAGAGTTAAAGATGACAGTGGGTGATCCACCACAGCCGGGGAGTGGAGGGGCGCATGGGGGAGGAGGGGGAGGCAGAGGACCGGAGGACTCCATGGAACATAAGGGGGGAGGAGGGGGAGGTGGGGGAGGAGGAGGAGGAGTAGAAGCAGGGTAGGGCCCGTTTGACACTACAGAGGAAGAAGAGAGAAGACAGAGAATTAACCAACCAGGCGAGAGAAGACAGAGAATTAACCAACCAGGCGAGAGAAGACAGAGAATTAACTTCTTTGGGACTGGGGGGCAGTATTGAGTAGCTTGGATAAAAAGGTGCCCAGAGTAAACTGCCTGCTACTCAGGCCCAAAAGCTAGAATATGCATATATATATACATATATACAATTAGTAGATTTGGATAGAAAACACTCTGAAGTTTCTAAAACTGTTTGAATGATGTCTGTGAGTATAACAGAACTCATATGGCAGGCAAAAACCTGAGAAGAAAATCCAACCAGGAAGTGGGAAATCTGAGGTTTGTAGTTTTCAAGTCATTGCCTATTGAATATACAGTGTCTATGGGGTCATATTGCACTTCCTAAGGCTTCCACTAGATGTCAACAGTCTTTAGAACCTTGTTTGAGGCTTCTACTGTGAAGGGGGAGAGAAAGAGAGCTGTTTGAGCCAGGTGTCTAGCAGAGTGCCATGAGCTGATCACACGTGTACCCGTGAGAGGTAGCTGCGTTCCATTGCATTTCTAAAAGACAAAGGAATTCTCTGGGTTGGAACATTATTGAAGATTTATGTTTAAAAAATCCTAAAGATTGATTCTATACATCGTTTGACATGTTTCTACGAACTGTAATATAACTTTTTTGACATTTTGTCTGAACAAGTGATCACTCATTATGCATTTGGATTACTGGGCTAAATGTGCGAACAAAAAGGAGGTATTTGGACCTAAATTATGGACTTTATCGAACAAAACAAACATTAATTGTGGAACTGGGATTCCTGGGAGTGCATTCCGATCAAGATCCTCAAAGGTAGGTGAATATTTATAACGCTATTTCTGACTTTTCTTTTCTTTGGAAAATGGCTGCATGTTTTTCTGTGACTAGGCGCTGACCTAACATAATCGCAAGGTGTGCTTTCGCCGTAAAGCCTTTTTGAAATCTGACACAGCGGTTGCATTAAGGAGAAGTTTATCTATATTTCCATGTATAAAACTTGTATCTTTTATTAATGTTTATGATGAGTATTTCTGTAATTTGATGTGGCTCTCTGCACTTTCACCAGAC